>NW_008751938.1:137028-187766 GCF_000715545.1 Opisthorchis viverrini
GATTTATGCACCAATTTACCAGCTCGCGCGTGCAATGCGCAGCTACCTCCCCCCCCCGAAATCATCGGTGAACCAAACTGCGGCAGCTACAACCACTGTACGACAAGTGCGCGGTTCATACAGCTGACAATGATGATGATGATGATGATGATGATGATGATGATGATGATGATGATGATGATGATGATGATGATGATGATGATGGTTGAACGCGTTCGCTGGTTGTTTCGTTCATATCTCAATTTATGAGTGAAATATCTAGTTTGTTGTACATTTGATGAGAATTCGTTACTATCCCGAAAAGTGCAGAACTCTAGGGGTCGAGCAGCCAACCGCGTGAACGACCAAGAGGGAGGCCGAATTTTCAAAACTCCTTTGGTTTTTGCGATGATCCCCAGTGGAGAGGAAGCAGCTGTACAGATCTTCTGGGCTACTCAAAATAGATCGGCTTTAGTAACAGAAGGAAACCTCAATCGAAAAATCACTTTACACTTCAAGCATCCACCTTGGATATGAGGATGGGATACGTTTTCGATTCAGCTAAGACGTCGCTTGTGTCTAGCGATCAAGTATAATATATTTATAAGTGAATGAAACTGATGCTACCAAATGGCACCATACGTACTGTACGGTTTCTTGTATAAAGCGGAGGAGGTATCTGTTCCGGAGGGTATGTTGTTTGGTTCGTTTAATTCGGCCTAAAGCATCACTTAAGTTACATCTTACTGCTCTCCCAATCAAACGTCATATGATGTGCATTTTCGGCTAAAAATCTCTCAAAACTGCCATGCCTGTTTTTCCCGTATAAATTCTATGTAGTATTTTACGTATTGTGTTATTGTTACTTCCAATTTCATCGATCAAAACAACATAGGTGACTGGTAGAATCCGCTAACATCACTTATTCTTGCTGAATCGTGGAGTTAAAAAGCTCAACTCAAGCGACCAGCATCAACTGTTAACCTGAAAAGCCCCCTGAATTAGTTAATGACTGATATCATGGTTTTGTTCCTCAATCTCATCCCATTAACTTTAGGCAGCTAATGGTTTAACAGTGACATTTTAGTCTAATTTTTATGTAGCCTTTACTCTTTCGTGCTGCGTCCATTTATAGGACGCAAAACACCAGAGACACATACATCAAAGTGATCATTTTCACCAACCCTTTTATTCTCATAACAAATCCAAGTGTTTTGAGCGCATTAAACTAAGTCTTAAGAGTCTAATCGTCTGGCGGTCCACAGAAAAGAAAACGCACTAAATGAGACTGTTTCAAAAGGTGTGAAGACATGGGCATCTACATCTCTGCAGGTGTGATTAAACTTTTCGGCGTTGTGCGCGATGCATTGTGAAGCCAAAAGGTGGGTGACGTAACCTCAGAAAATCTGCGCATCATTATTTGCGTATTACCCATTGAAGTCAATCGTTATCCGATTGCTGCACACGCCTGAGGCAGTCAACAAACCATTCTGCTATGGACATATCTAAGATAAGTGAGGTCACCGATTAGGCATTGGTCAAAGAATATCCCGACGTCCGCTTTCATGACAGTGAAGTGTGAACTCAGATATTAGACATTATTGCAAGCCTTCCACCAAGGCAATGTTCTTGAAGGCTGCTTTGACCAACAATGAGTAATGCCATTATGAGCATACGTCAGGAATAATAGAAAGCTTTTTTGTATTCGGCCAAGTTTGCTGTCACAGGTGGAAGATAGGTGCGTGCATGAAGGAAGGCCGGTGTCCAGCGCAAATTACTTGAACTGTTGTGATCCTAAAAAATTACCGTCCTACAGTTACTAACAAGTTAAGGAATGTGATGTTATGGAGGAAAATGTGGAATGTAATGATAAGACGCAGAAACACACTGCCCGCCAAATACCCCAAAAGGACTTTTGACAGCCAAGTGTGAAGCGTCCACCAATACGATTCCTAGACAAAAGCGACAAGAGCCACATTAACATATTTTGGAGACGAGTGGTGGGCCTTCACTTTTTACGAGTAAAGGGGAAAACCTGCAGGTTGCGAAATTTTTCGAAAGAGAACAAGTTATTTGCACCTAGTGGCCCTGGTCGCTGCTGAATAATTAGTTTGCCTTACCGGTTATTGCGTGAACGGTCAGACTCCATTTTTTCAGTTGGTGACAGAAACTGGACTCGGTTTTTCTTTTAACACCATATAGGGAATCTAACTTTACCAGAAGCATAAGTGTGTAACAAGAAGTAGTTCACCATGAGGACCATCGTTTTTACGAAATTTATTGTACCGTTCAGTGAAATAAGGAAAGTTTGATAGCTAACATACCGTAGTTTATTTGACAATGAAAGATATTTGGAGATGGCTTTTCTTAAATCGGAAAATGCAAAACCCAGGAAGACCCACAGTGTTGATTCTTTTTTATTTTTATTGGGTACTACGTGATCTCTTTTTGTCCCAGTTGTGTACCTATACCACCTTTCTAATTTTTTTTACCTTAAAGTAAACCGCCCTTTGACCTTGTCATCGCACGTGTTGTTTAAATCAGCACATGAGTTTCACTGTCTTGTGGCTACCTTCTTCGGTGTGGAATTTGGGATCCCGTTAGAAATGACAGTTGCTAAACTGGCCTATAAAAACCGGTGTATTCCCACAATTTCAGGTTTGTATAATTTTATAATTTTATTATTGAGTCCGTAGTTGTTGATAAACCTATGCTTTTGGGGTTCTGCGCGTAGCTGCAGCAGAGAGCCAATACTGGGGCTGTTAATTTTGCAGACTGTGACATTTGGCAGGCTTGAGTGTAAGTGTGGGTGAAAATTTCAGAATAATTTCCTGTTTATGTTGTTCCTCAGTGAAACTAGAAATACAAGCTTTACTTCGAAATCAAGTGATGCAGATGACCAGGATATTCACTATTATTTTCGCGGCACTATTGCTCAGACACTCGGCTGTCAGTTACACAGTGGCTTTATCATCCTGTCTTTTAACCACCCTCGTTATCTGAGATAAATCAAGCTGGTTTATAAAACATTGCTTCGGCGAACTGCTTAAATTGGTCTTATATTGTGGGGCGCAACCTCTGTCAGTTGTTGCGGAATATCTGCCAAACACGCGAACAGTGTGTTGACCACAAGCTGTGGATTCATCGCAGCAATCCAACATCCAAAGAAACGAAGAATTTTTCTCGAAGATCTAGAGGTACATCACTCAACCCCGGATGAATTACGTGTAGATCATCCAGTACAACCAACCACACTTTCGAGGCATGTGAAAATCCGATGAATCTTCACATGCATGAGAAGAAAAAATAGACAGAATTTTGTGATGTAGTATTTATTTTAATTATCAGGCTGGATTAAGATACTGTGAAAAAATAACGAACGAAATGAAATATCAGAAAACAGGAGAATTTAGTGACAATTATTTCAAAAATCATTTTTTTACGAAATTTGCACTTTAGTGCCAAACAACAATAGATAACCTAGAAACGGGTATATTAGGAGCCAACTTAATGCTAGCGTCAGCTAACGAGAGTCAGGCAACTTGCGAGACTGAAGCGCAAGATGGTGAAAATTCCAAAACGTAAAACGTTGATTATCGCCTGTAAACCCAAATAGTGTATATACGGGTGTTCATTTGCTTGACCAAACTAAAAACTTCAATGATAATGCCACTGCAACGGACCAACCTATCTGTTATACGACCATTGACTATAAATAATTTCTCACCTAAAATTAACCCCTAACATACAGGTATTCCCGAATCCGTTATCTGACTGACCAAAGAGTAGTAATGAGCTTTTTATAAAACACACGGTGAGTTTTCTTTGTCAACGCAGTGAGATATACATGGAAAAACAGGCAGACTTTCCCAATAAGAATTCGTAGGTACATGCTATTATAAGCCTCTTCAAAAATCTCACGAAAATTACCGAAATTTAACTTTCTTGCAATCACACGGACTCTGGCAAACAAAAGCAACTTAGTTGGCCAGCTTTAAAACTGTGTCACAAGGTGTAATGTGCGCTCCAAAGCATGCAAAAAATTAACATTATATAATTGTCTACTGAGAATCCCATCAAGTCACCAGCCTGAGCAATTTAGAAAGTGCATTCAAACTAAAAATCAAGCGACCAAACAAGTCACTTTTTGAAAAATTGCTTTCGACAAAATCTGATCTGGAAAGTGCACTTCCAACTATGGGAGTCTAAAATACAATCCCTTGTTAGAATATAATGTGTTTGTTAGTTTTTCCGAAGTGATTAGTGTTTAGTCAAAGCCCAAGCTTGCCCGATTTCAAGAAGGATATGATTTACATTAATTTTGAGAAGTTCTACGGCTTTCAAAAATCATCTGAAATTGCATCAACGAGCTTGCGGCTGAAAAATTCCACTTTTTTATAGTTTACTAGCTTATTTTGTGTCTATACAAATTTATCTAAGTGTACATGTTCTTCCTGGTTCCCAAAAATGGGGAACAGTTCCTCTTCAACTATAAACTGTGTGCAAATGGTCATGCTGACTACGTGGCTGACATAGTCATAGTTGGGCTAATAGTGAGGCCCTCCCGTGTTACAATACTTTAGGTTGTTGGGCTTGCACCTAGAGATTTTATTAAAATCTATGTGGTTCAACAAAAGTTGAAGTTTATAACTCACTTTCAGAAGTGAGTTCAAAGCGGCTAGACGTACCAGATAATTAAATTGTTCACTCTGTGAGATGTACAAAATTTTGTATTGAAGCCAAAAATGTCCTCAGTAAAACTCACGATCAACCGCTGCAAACAATAGAAACTATCATATTCTCAAATGTATTGGTATGCCGCTGAGCGAACACAATTACCTATAAATGTCGAGATTATTAATAGACCTCCATTGTTGTTAGCATACGATACTCATGGAATATCTTCCTGTGTGTGGGAACGCCAGTTGGGTGAGTGCATTTCCGGGGGGTTTCGGTTAGGACTGAGCCGAGCCATATTACTCGGCTGACTGATCACTTCTCATTGCTCCTACATCTTGCTCCGCACAACCCAAACCGCATATTTTTATTAGTGCACCTTTTTATATTTGTGATTTACTGCATATTTCTTGTGCATTCTTGCTCTATTTATACTCGTCGCTAATCAATCGACACTAAAAATGCAGTTAAAAAGCGGAATCGCAACTTCACGTTATGGTTTTAGCCCCTACAATATTACCGAGACATTGTTAAGAGGAGGCTGGATAGAAAGAGGGCCATTTTGCGGTAACTTAGCAAAATCCGTCTTTAAACTGCAGACGCAAACTAGAGGGGCTCCAAAATGTACATGGAATCAACAAGCTGCATAGGTCTCTAATTGAACCTGGATGCAGAAAAATCAAATTGATTACGAATATGTCAAAGATTGGAAGTGACCAGTCAAGATTTCAGGTCTGCATGCTTTCATAGCGCTCCAGTTTTTGGTTTGATCTGCTCTGAGTAAAACTATAAAGCTCATCTCAGTTGAATAACGTTGGGGGTAAAAATTAGAACAATGCCAGTATTAGAAAATAAATAATGGAGAAAAATAAGCGCATCAATCAATTTTTACTCATTGGGATTGTTATTGATGACAACATAACATGCACAGAACCTGAATCAAATTACACAGACTGTAGAACTAAGTCAGTCTGCTCACGAATATTACCAAATCATATTCAGAAATTCAGTAAAATGGAACAATGTACTTACCGTATTGTTAATAACTTTAATTTAATTAAAAATATTTCTTCAGATGCAGCGCTTTGGTGACGCCATTTGAAACAAAAAACTTAATTAAGAATAGTATTGAAATAACTAAGTGTCATAGGTGGTGGTTGCAAAATCCTCGGGTTTAATTATACTCCACTTGGCTTCAGCACATGGGATAAATTTCTCGTGTGTGCATGGTCTAAAGGGTATCGCGTCGAAATTTTGGCAACACAAGTACGTTAATTAGTTTTTGACCTGACGCCCGAGCATGGCAACTAACGAAAGTCTTGTCATGAAACTAAGAGACATCATAAGTCCATAGTGGCGTGGTTTCCACCCACCCATCACCTGGCCAACAACCAGTAGTCTCACCAGGGCATGAGGTGATGTGCTGAAGCATGATCGACTGTAAGTTGCGTCCTCTACCTTCCATAAATCTATAGCCACCATTTGAGTTCAATACGTAGTGAACAAAAGAGCGCTATAGTGAACGTTGCTCAATTTTGATTACTATATCACGATGATACATGGCTATACTGAAGTGGATACACCTCAGGAGTCTAATAACAAACAACAGCAATTCATCTTCGGATGTCATTTGTTGTAAACTTTCACAAGCCTTAATTTCGTAATCAGAATCGATCGTCAGTGATCCATGCCACAGTCATCCCGCTTGGTCAAAGCAACGAACGTTGGTGTCCCTTCATGGATCAATTTCGGCTGCTTTCATCCAACTAGCGGAACTTATTGATACCGCATTAATGTCTCGTGTATTCTAAACAACAAAATCCGCTTTATTTACTCATCCTACTGGACTCTTTCCCTCTCTCTGTCTGATGACGAGTAAACATGGATATCTTGGGCTACGCGCACGAACACTTGACCGGGTTGTCATAGATCATGACACGGGCACCGTACATAACTGACCGTTTAATACACATCTGCATCGTGAATGATAGGGGCTGGTTTCAAATTCCAATTAAGCTTAGGGTGGCAACTTACTGAAAAGAAGTTGAAACGCACTCCGAAGATTATTGCAAGTATCCGTTGAATCTGCAGTTATTGCCGTGTGTGTTTGGCTTCTTTAATTGAGCGAACAACTGGGAACTGCTGACTGATGATTCCATTTGTATCTGATAAGTAGCAATTTGTAGACCGTGAAGTTTCCCGTCATAATCATCGGCGGTACATTCGCCCGGGATACCAGGAATAAACTGCTTCTTTGAAACCTGTGTTTAACGACAAAAGAATAAAAAATATATTATCTGACTCACATTCTACTGACCTTTAACGAAAAGCGGTTCCAAAATAGTGACGATGTTATTTAAAGGGAACTTACTTTGGGACAAAATGCGTCCTGCTTTACCCCAACAACTACAATCTCTAAAATGTGGAGGATAACAAAGTGTGCAACGTGGATTCCTATTAACAGAAATACAAATGCTCTGGAATACTTTGTCGCGGCACACTATCTTGCGCGGGTTAAAATCAAAATAGGCATTATTCCATGTGTATCAAAAAATGGCCAACTGTGTAGCAGCCTTACCAAAAAACCAAATGTGGAGTAGATCTACTCAAAAGCCTAAGTATTTTTATGCACAAATCAAAATAACGAAATTGTTTTATATTTAGCTGATAAAAAGGATGCCTTAAGTTTATCGTGGGCAAACCCACCACCAATTGACAAAATAGTATTTACACCCCCAAATAAACAAGTCTTATTATAATGTGAGAAACTTGTGGTAAAAAAACATTTTGTTACAGTGTAGCAGCGTGTTTCTTGATCTTAGCATCCGGTTTTGCTGGTTACCCAAATCTGCGGCATTGCGAATACGCCTGAAGTAATCCAGAATGACACCGCACTTAAAATATATCGTTCGTTATCACACTTCACTGGGAACACAAGGAGAACGGATTATTTTGCTCCAACGCGTTTTAGTTCATTATCACTATACAATCTCCCCCTCTCAAAGTCAGTAATCCAGATATACCTACCTGTGCGTAAATGTTACGCGAAGGTGAGGAAAAATGCCTAGTTACAGAGTGGGGAGAAAAGTGAGCCACTACGAATAACTATAGTTTATATGGAAAACATTCATGATCAAGGGGCCTACAAAATGTGCCGGCAACAAAATAAGCACATTTGGATATCGTACCGAACTAAAACACAAACAATGGGATTCGTCCAGCGCGTGTGCGAGCCTCATTAGAAATGATACCAGGACGTAACAGCAGGAGAACCTAGCTATAAGGTCTTTCTAAGGTAGAGACACACCGGAAAACTTCCGGACAGTTCTTGTAAACGCTTACATGGCCGGAAGTGTGGGAATAGAGAGCACGAATATGTTTACAAACTTCAAATGCATCTATTTTGGCCACGCGTAAGTAAAAGAACTGATCTACCTGCAGACTGAGGACACAATGTTCAGGAAATTCGCGATTACCAACCAGCTGTATCTATGCAAATGCTCATTCATTTCACGCAATGTTGAGGTGTGCCCAATGCACTTCTGTTATCTTTGGATCCCCGAGTAGTGTTGGTGGTTGCAATATTACTGAAGCCAGTAACCACTCTACGATAGACTCTAGAATAATACCTCTCTAGTTGCAGCAGACACCTTGTGGGTTTATTTGAAAAGAGATTAGTTAATTCATTGGTATCACTTGTTCCAAAAGCGTCCTTGCCGCCAAGGATGTTCAGCAAGGCTGTAAAAATCTATCAATGTCGTTAACAGATTCTGCTGAACGTCTGTCTGACCCAGTAGCCTGATAAATTTTTAAGTAAGGGAGACAGAATAATACTTCGTCGAAGGAGAAGGGCAATATAATTTCACCGACTAAGGCCTACATTATGTAAGTCCGTTGAAACAGATAAGTATTATGGCGGCTAACTAACTAAACTGTTATTGAATACAATCTTCTCAGAAGTCTAGACGCTGACTTTCATAATATACAAGATTTCAGTTATTGACTTGACTAACTCATTACCAGACGTTATCCTGTCCCCCGGTTTGCTCCCAATCGCTCTCGTGCATTGTCTGCAGTACTAAGAGTCTCTTTGGTTCGTTCTCGTTCTCTCTTACCCTACATTCACAAACAAAACTTTTCAGTTGACTCTTTTCAAATCACCTGGACAAGTGCCTAGCTGTCCCCCAATCTCCGCAATTAAGAATTTACCGTGTATTTACGCGTCAGTTATATCGTCTACCACCTTCATTACACAGCTACTTACCCCATCACTTCGTACGATTGGTGGACTAAACTGTGTCAGCTGGAAGCACTGTACAGCACATACACATTTCCTGCGGTCAATGATGATGATAATCATTATTCTGTTTTCTGGAAGTTGTATGATATCGCCATATTTGCACAAGCGAAAAAATGGATACAGGTGGGCCCTGTGTATGATCCGTCAAATCACACCCAGCTCTTAAAAAGATGTACGCAGCCAGGAGTCAGCTGTTGCAAAACATTACAGGATGCAGTTGTCTCCAAACCGCAAAGGACACTTTGAATTATTTGGTCCTCATGTCGAGTGATGAATATTTAATCGAAGGGTACCACAGGAGTAAGCGGATGTTTTGAGATGAATAAATACATGGGCAAGGCAAGTGATCTTTTGTGTTTCCCTGTTGCGCCGCGTGTAGACGTCAGAGTCAAAATGATTCCTGATAATCCTAGATGATTATCCTATACCACTTGTTCTTCTCCAATTACATCCTTGTTGTGCAACAGTCGGAGGAAATTTGATTGTCTTAATTATCCACACACAATAAACGGTAGTGTTTTTGTGTGGTGGGACGCACATTTGGGGTGCATAATGTGACCCACTGAGGATAACGTTGCAACGATAAGTACTTTGGCTTTGTTCATCACTTTCCCGCAGTAAACAAGAGCGATCCCCGAATGAAGGCACCCCATCCTTAGCACAATAGTTACATGCGCCTGTCACTAAGACCTTGCAGTGCTTTCTTGGCTCATTCATACTCCCAAACCTGGTACATAATCGTCCAAGAATTAAATGACCTCGCGAACTAAGGGAAATAACTTGTCACTTATGGCAAGAGTGGGCAGCATTTACGACACCTGCATTCTTGGAGCCTTCTACTCTATCATATGTGTCGTTTCCTTCAGAACTTACACTAGAGGACAATGCTCAAGGTGGATTTGTAGGCCGACCGATAACTATCCCACTCCCTGAAATACAGGACACTTGCAGGATGGCTTGATTGAAATAGTGAAAAGTTCACACTATTGTCATCGACTGCGCAAAGTTCACTTTCTGCAGTTGAAAGCATACAGAAAAAGGGCCTAATAAAATTAAAAAATGAATGCTGCTTTTCACTCATAAACAATAAATTTAGTAAATATTTCAGATAATCATGTTTATTATATCCGAAGCGACCAATTTTCGTGGGAATAAAACTGCGTTTCCTACTTAGAATATTTTTGTTTACTCATATGAGGAAACAATTATATTTACCACATATGCAAGGTATTTTCGCAGAAGTTAACTATTAGGTCAAAAGCATATGTTCAACTAACAGCTATAGTTTGTCGGACAACTAACATTACCTGCCGAATCAACTGGACTGTTCGCTGGACCTATAAAAAATAAAAGATTGTAGCCTTTTTTGTTAACACACGGTCACCGATCTATGCAAACGCGAACAGTTTGTGAAATCAATTGCTTCTCTGGCGAAGAGTGTGGTGTTTCCCCAACAAGTGGGATTAAAAGAAATCTCAGGTCGGACCCTGCGGTTCACTAGCACATCATAATGTTTAGAACATATGTGTGTGGTTCCAAACCGCTAGGAACCCTAAAGAATAAGCCTCGAAAATGAGATGTTATCCAGTAACAAGTGGCTTTGTAAAATGAGACCCGCGGATAATTCGAATAACACAAGGGTTTGAATGTCTTGTGGGAGGAAATGGGGGAGGGCATGGATAAGAATACAGCTGAATACGATGATCTAGTTCAAAACTTCTGTCATTGAGGATAACCCCTGTCAAGTTTTTTTCACAACCAAGCCGGTTGCGAAAATTCTGACAAAGTTTATAGACCTTAGCCGAGGCTTTTGATCTTGGCCTCTCATCCCACACTGTTGTGTTCCGACCTGAACTACTTCGATGCGAGTTGTGTTCACATAGTTTCAAACGTTTCTTGCATATCGATGTGGGCAGTTCATCACAGATCATTCGAAGGTTTGAGAATACATACATCGAGTACTGTTGAGATCACATTTAATTTCCATCTACTATCTGAAAACTTGTAACAGAACCAGAATGGAAACTTCAGCCAGTTGGTCCAAATACGGTTTGTAGCTACTCAACATAAGGAAGCTGAAGATGTCCGCTGAACTTTTTCAGCCAAGTGCCTCCAGATTTATAGTAAACAGACAATAACAAACTATGCCAAATATTCGTTAAATTTTGGTCAGTTCAGAGTCATATTTCACTCACCAGTAAGCGTTCCACACTTTTTTGCTTCTGTATTCAACAAGCGGTTGACAAACCAATAAAAGTATTGATGGGACAATTCCTGTTGGTTCGAAGATATGAGGTCTTTGTTCACTGTTACGGAAAGTCGGGCAACGGATCCATCAATTCCAATGAGATGGCAGTTTGAGAAAACCAAGTTCTCCCACCGTTCTGGTGCTCTCTTTTCAAGCTGCAGGCAAGTGGGATGTTTTTTAAATGTTTGCTGTTCTAATCCGTTTTGTTTATTTGAATCGTTCGTTTGAGTTAAATCTGTTTGGATGCAAACTAGATAGCCTTCAAGGATAGAGCTTTGTGAAACACTCATGTTCAACGAATATTTGGCAGTATGAGGCCTCCTTATACAGAAAAAGTTCAGCATGTTGGTAACAATTGCAGAACAATTTATTCATTCCCATGCGTTCTTTGATGTAAACATTGTTATATCAATCCCATCTTCTACGTAAGCGATTGTGATTTGTTATCGCACCTTTGAATGGAATGATAGATACAGCCTGCGATAACAGCAAAAGATGGGTTTGAACAAATGGCACAAAATATTCAAGTGATTGGTTGGAGGGATAACATGCAGTATGGGTTTTGCCACAATGAGAGTAACTTTTCCGCCTATCAGCAGTTCTCATTTGTTCACCTGACACTCGAAGGAGCACAACAATTTCACAGACGTCTAGTTTACGTCGCATCAAGATGTGTTGTAATCACGTATGCATGCTGAGTTGACATGGGGAACACAGGGGACGTAATGGATACTAGATAGATTTTACACCGCATACCAACAGGAAATCCCTTGGTTGAAGTAGGGGAGTCGGCATCCGCACATGAACAGCAAGCGCTTACACAACTACATACAATTCCTTGTAAAATCAGCTGCGCACTCCAGATCATTTGGATCAAAGGTCCGAAATACGAAACGTTAGACAGCTCAGCCACGATGATCGACTTCAACTCAACTGAACATCTAACGATTTGCCAGGCTGACTACTCAGTGTCGTCAGTAATGAAGGAATTCGAACGCTTCCTTGTAGTATTTCGCCATAAATAACTAGGTTATTATTTCATTACACCGAAGACTATTGTCGAAGTTAATTGGAGGGCGTCAACCTTCATGTTGTTGAGCCACCAACAGCAACAGTAACCACTCATTTCTCCGCTGACCAGGTTAACTTGCGATAAGATCTTTTACCACCACTAGAGTTGGAATAATTTATGCAAAATTGCCCTGAATGTGACAGTGCTCCTGTGCTGTTGGAAGTGAAGTAGCTTTCATCTTCAGCTGTTAAAAGGGGTTCGTAAGAAACGAAACCTGAAACGCAGCAGGTAGACCTGTGTTTCCAACGTCAATATCTTGTGGTTCATGTAACAATGCCAAGTACCGCCAATGCAAAACCATGTGAATGATAGGCAAGTAAAAGTACGAGTAAAAGTAGGGTGAATGTTAAAGTGAACATACGAGAGTAGAAATTTATGCGGTTATCACAAAGAACTTAACCACATGGACCCTAAAGCATACATTCCATAATTTTTGCATCACACATAAAGGATACGCCACAGAATGAATTAACTTACTTCGTCGCACCATGAATCGTCCGCTCCATCAATTGATGTATACACGGTGACGTCTTGGAGATTGCAATGCATAAGGTGACAACAACAAAGTGATTACACATCCAGCAAGCATATCCCGATAAAAATTCAAAAATATGGATGCGAATTCAAAAAAAAACAGTGCAATACAGCCGAGAATTTCTGTAGCGGGCTGGAATTAGGCATTGCAGATTTGCACCCGGTGTAGCTGAATGGAGATTCAGTTTCCTGTGCGTCTTATTCGCGAGGAGCCTAAACGTCTGCTTGGAATTCTACTTCACGGCATGATTTTCATGGCGTATCACGAAATGTCACCGGGCGAAGAAAATGTGGTGGTTTATTATCATGTTCAGGCATTAAGTACAATACAGCACCGGTTCATATGAGACGGAGGACACTGCATTTGAATTTACAGGAACTTGTAAACTGCCTGGAAAGTTTTGATCTCTATTGTCGACCACCCATAGCAATAACTCAAATCAATAAATAAATATCAAGTTAATTTTGTCCAATTTTTTAGATACAAACCTATATCTATTAGCCAAATTCATGTTGTTGTCTCCCAACGATGTGCCGCATTCAGTTGTTTGAACAAAAGTTCCTTGGCTGTTATTCAGGCGCACTTATTGAGATATAAGATTTGTCAAAAAGGTCATACTTATGGGAATGCGCTTCTGTTTGAATTAAACTAGCATCCTAGTTGTCCTTATTCAGTTGCATAAATTGGTCGGGAAATGAGAAGGCTTCAGCATTAGATTATTTGCGGGGGACAATTCCACGATTGAGCTCATTCTATGCTTGTCAGTTGACCAACCAATTATTTGGCGGAATGCAGCTGGTGAAAAGTCACATAAGCCTTATTCATGTTTAGCTGGGTCCGTTGGTACGATCCACCTAAAATGGTCAACCGGTAATGAAACGTTCTGAATGAGCACTGAATAAACTGAGTGAAGTGCTTAAATCACAAAAGGATGATGAACGCATTTGGAGTAAACATTAGGATGTGTCTAACAAGGCGCGAAACGACTTGTGACGGCACACTGATTGCCAAAAAGCTCGCGGATCTGGTGAATAGCTCTCATAGAATTTATACGCCGATTGTGGTTGAGCGTACGGTTCGACGGCATGCAACGTCGAAAAATCTGATGCATAGCAGCCCCTGTTGTGCGCAACTTTTTATCCGAGAAGAACAGAACTATTCTGCCTGAAATCTTGGAAAATTTTCCCGGTGAAAGATTATCTCACCATAATTTATTGCGCTGTGGGGGTGCATGAGGTTGGCTTGCTTGTCGGCTTTGCATGCTTTGATTTACAATCCACCAAAAGTAGTCTGTAGGTAATCAATTCATGCCCTCTGGAGAATGAACAAATAAACAAATAGAGTGTTTTTCTAAATGCATAGAAAAATCATATCGTTTAGACGTGAAGACAGTGGCTGTTTAGACGTGAAAATTTAAGTGGGTTCAGTGTGCGCTTGTGGAATAGGAGTAAAAAGCTGGTCTCAAATTTTAGACTTGTGAATACCAGACTCAGAAAATATCAAAGACAGTGTGAAATTCGAGTTTGGTTCTGTTTTGTTTGGTGTAGATTCACCAGAATAATTGGGCAAAAGAATGACGTGGACGTGAAACGATTAGCCGATGTGACCATTTTTATAATGTCAACATGTGGTGCAAAAATCCATATGCGCAAGTCGCTGTATACTGAGTCTCTTACCTACTGTTCGTTCCTCTTTTTCGGCGTTTACGGCTTCACCTGTTTCGGATTCATCTACCTGGGGTCCGCCATCCACTTCGCTCTCACTCGACCTGTCATCTGGACTAGAACCAGGGGCTTCACTGGAGTTAGCAACTTCTTCCGCCGTATGTTTTTCATCTCCCGATGAACTGTCAGACGATTCATCTGACTCAGTATTGGGGAATGAATCAACGTCATGGAAGCCAGATCCTTCAATTTCAGATAAGTCCTCCTCTTCAGGTCTCTCTGCATCTTCATTTGGTTCATCGAACACGTGACCATCACCTGAGGATTGATCATCGTCATTGGAACTAGAGTATTCCTCTTCGACTGTTTGGACTTCATCTCCCGATGAACTGTCAGAAGATTCATCTGGCTCATCGTTGCTAGGCGAGTCACCATCATTGGAGTCAGGATCTTCGGCGTTGGATTTTTCCCCGGT
Organism: Opisthorchis viverrini; assembly: GCF_000715545.1. Classification (NCBI taxonomy): domain Eukaryota; kingdom Metazoa; phylum Platyhelminthes; class Trematoda; order Opisthorchiida; family Opisthorchiidae; genus Opisthorchis; species Opisthorchis viverrini. The sequence goes on from NW_008751938.1 coordinate 151,979, forward strand.
GTCCTGAGAAAGATAAGTATTTTCGTAGCTTGTGTCTTCATCCCTACCCTCTAGCGCCTGTACCGCCTCGTCATCATCGCTATAGCCATCTGCTCGAGCAAAGAATTTCCAGTTACCTGTTGGCAAAAGATAAAAATAACCGTGAATGGGAGCAGATGAAATAACTTAGTGTCCTGTTTGTCATGACTGATATGTTTGTTTGCCGCATGCCAACTTCTTGGTTTACAGCCTATATTTTTGAATATTGTATTCAATCACGAATCTCAAATTCAGTGTTGTTAAATCTTCCCGAATGAACGTTTAATGACGCCGTTTTGAAAGAAGTACTAGGTAACTTTCCATACAGCTCCTACAATGCATTTACTACGAGATTAAGCCGTAGATACGCCTCAGTTGTTCTTGACCTCCGCTTTACACAGATTTCACAAAGCAGCTCTTAAGGCAATAGTAAATTATTCGTATTAATGATGCAATCGGTATGATCACGATGGGTGTCAGGAATGACTTGAATACTGTCATCAAACGTGGTTTTCTGTGGAAAGATCGGCGAATGAAGGTAAAGAGGTTGTGAACTTCAGCCACTCTGTACCATGGATTTTTGGAAAAATTTAACGCACACCTATGACCTGGATCTCTCAGTTTGGGAAGAGTAGGAATCGAGAGTTCATTAAGGATAAGCATCCAAGAATATTATGGCCACTAAATTTTGAATTTACGCTTAGCAGCGCGTGTGTGATTATCCTAGCTAGACTAAATCACACGACAAGCATACCTCAGTTACGAAAAACCTGATGAAGGCATTACTTAGGCTCTGTTGTGTGTGAAGAACAACCTAAGAAACAAGCAGAGTAATTCTGTGTTTTCTCAATACTATCTGGAACTTTCCACAATGCATCATGACTGAATTAACCTGTGATAAATTTGACTGCAATTCAAGTTGTCTTACATTCGTAGTCAAATTATCTTGTTTACGGCTTGTTCCATAGCTTTCTTACGATGGCCTAACTAATAAGTCAACTCCAGTGATATCCGCGTATCCAAGAAGCATCTGAAAAAAATAATGGTCTCCGTCTGTAATATCATTATTGTTATCCAGAGGGAAAAATCGCTCGATCAGAAAATAGTATGCGTATTGGGCAAACGGATCATCAATTGCCTTTTCATTCGCATTAATAAAGCAGTAGAAGATGCAAGATAAGCTTAACATTTGAATCCATTTTGCGGGTAAACCAGTCAAGCTTGACCTGCCGAATGGTGAGATCTTGGCCCCGTTCTTCTCTTTAGCGCCTTTGCGAATTATTTCCACAAATAATTATCAAGCTGGTTTGGCAGGTCGCGTTTTATCTAATCGTGATGGGCAACCTTACGAATGCAGTGGCACACTGACAGTCCATCCAAAGTAAAAAGGTATACATTAGATTATTTTCCAATTGTAAGAAAGATAAAAATTTAGACTAGGGTAAATTATAATACGAAAAAAAATTTAATGAATAAAAGAGCTGTTCAGTCATGGGGTCAAATTTTTTGAGGCATCACTGCAATGCTTTCGTTCATTTGCAATTATGTAGAAGAAAATATCAACAAACAGTTCAGAATAAACACTGGACGCGGTTCAAAATTTCTCAGTTGTTACTAAGATGTAGCATAATTTGTGTACCACTCACTGAAAAGCAGTCCTATCGATAGGATCAATAAAGTATGGTTGATGGAAAACATTATAGTGAGACTTTCATCAGTCAAACTATTGCTTACCGAAATTGAGTCAAATATAAATAATCAAAGCCGCAAGTTGATTGGTCCATAAAAGAAAATCAAATGAGCAAGGCAAGCACAAGCCAACCAAAGAGTTGTTTGAAATAAACTGAGTGTACCGACACCTTGGTGCCTTCTTGCTCTTCCAGAGCGGGAAAAAATAAAAATACTGGCATATGATTAGGATAAAGAATTGATTATTTGGTCATGTATTGCTCCGTGCGGTGCAAAGGCAAAGCTATCGCAAACACTAATCGGAGCAAAAAGTACCCTTCTGTCCGTCACATGCATGCTACAAACGAACAAATCTACGTCAGTGAACAAATGAATGTTTGCATAATCAGAAAATTCTGTGACATAAGTTGGAAGCAACTGATTCATCTGATTATGGTCGAGCCGCTGAAGGAGTTTGGATGGGAATTGAGTGTGACCCAGAATCACTATTGTTGACTAAGTTACAGCGTTCTTTCTCGGGTGTACATAATTTGAACCTGAGAACAGATAATTTTATTCGGACAATTTGTGAATATGCAGATCAGGTTTGTAAGATCTTATAACCGTGAGATTATCGGTGGTTTGCAGGTTAATTCCGGTTCCTCATGGTAACTTTGGATCAACTTAGATTTGCTTGACCAAGAAGTTGCACTGTGCCCGACGATATTTCTCTATCTTATAAGGCAATGATCAGTTGCCATTAATCAGACAATCATTCGCACTCAAAAAAAATGAAAAAGTACAATGAGCCAGATAAAAATGCTTCGCTACTTCCTCGATTACCGATTTGGAAGACAGTATAGGTGATGCGCGGTTAAACTCACAATGAAACAGCAACGAACGTTTTAGTTTCATTAGTGCAGCTTGTCCTCCAACCCAGAGGCGCATTATAACTGTTTCAGCCTTACTGGAAATGATCAAGAATCTCCAAGGAGTTTGACCACTAGAGGATGATCCGCAGTATGATTAACTAGTCCTCCTACCTCAGAATCCCCATCACGCGATCAGGTATTGGCTTGCTCCTTGAGTTACTAAATCTCAGAAAGCAATTTCAGCAATCGTGTGAATTTCTTTCTCCTCTGACATACTTATCAGCGGGAGGTAGTGTGAAAAGATTTGGTTGGTGGCCGTTTCTCTGTTCATTTAGACTAGAAATTTGTTCTGACAGACATGCTACCCAAAACTTTGGTGACACAGAATTTTGCCCTCCTGGAATAGCCCTACAAGACCCCTTTTAGGGTAACACGTGGGCGTGATTCAACATAGGAGTCATTATCAGTCGACCCGTGTATGAAAAAAAGCATACAGACTATGTCAGATAAAACAAAAAGCATCCAAATGTTCAGATGGTACGGCTATATTATTATTGCGACCAAACACAAAGAAAGTGCTGTACTTCAGAAGAAACTTTTTTCAGGTGTCTGCTTATTATCGCCCAATAACTGATTTTAAAATATCCTTTGAGTACAATGCTAACAAGTTGAGAAAACACTTCGTGTCGTGAATAAAACGCCATTACTAAATTCGGTATCGATATTAATTCCACATATCATCGCAGCCCATGAATTTCATCCCGCGCCCACTTAGACTCGGATATTTTAATGCGCTGAAATATTGTTCTGACTGAGTTACAAGGAACTAGGCGTAAACTTTTACGGCCCTCCACCAGTTGATGTCTTTTTACTTTAGGATATCAAAATCAGTTACAGAACACTCCTGCTAGAGATAATTCGTTTTTTGAAAATGTTTTCTTGCACCAGGTTGGTGATCTGGGTAAATTTACCCCGAAAGTACATATCTAGGACGGCTTTGAGTAGCATTTTTAAAGTTCAGAACGTTCTTGTCCTAATTTTAAAGAGCATAGACTACCCCATAGTGCAAGCGTAACGTACAATAATTTCTTATTATTGAAGCAAAAGCACCGCAATAAACTTCTGCCATTCTCCACCTTGGTTGAGATTTCTGACGAGGTTTTGGGCATCTGTGAATTTAATTGACACTTATAGTGATGGAAAAATAATGATAATGATTGAGCAACTCATTTTTGTACAAATATTTGGGAATTTATTCAGGATATAATTCTATATTGAAATATACGCGTTTAAACTTATGCACTGCTTATCTATAGGCATGTATATTTGTACACAACATTGCTAACATTGTTTCACAACATTGCTAATATCAGGTCACTTTTATCCAGCCCCAAAAAGATCATTGAAATTTACAGTTTTAAATGTAGACCATATGGGGGCCAGAAATCTGATAAAAAGTGAACACCTAATAGTTAGTCCGATGAGCAGGATCAGCGTGATGACTGGTGAATTTGTTTTTCATGTAAACTTCCAACGTTTATCTCTCTAGTGTTTTGAGAGAGCTGAAATGCCCAAAATAAACTATACGTGAAAATGTCTTGAAGAAACCCTGGTGATAGATTGCAGCAAACCGTAGTCTCATAGAATTATGGATTTACGACTGGCAACGTACGTCAGCTTTTAATATATAATATATTTATTGTGTACGTATGTCCCTAAAGCAGTAAAACATTGGCAGAGATAAACATTCCTGCTTATGAATATATATAAGTTTCCACAGAAAATATACTGCGCCACATCTGACCGCATTCACATGTGTCAATCAATCATTCCCCAGTAACAAACTGAATTCCGAAATCTTTCTGTCGGTTCAGTTTCACCGTTGGCTACTTTGGTGTTTCCACGTCATCAGGAGTATATGGGTGGTTTTGTTTCAAGATGGTCACATCTCGGCGTGATCATCAAGTTCTGAACTGTTCACCAAATTTAGCAGTTCAGTTGCACACGACTCAGCAATATTTGACATCATTTTTACACAGAGTTGATGCGATTCAACGGATCACTCGATTTCTTTCTGTCAAGTAGAGTTGACTTTTATCATCATCGCTTAACCGACCGCGTGAGTAGTAAAAAGATGATATGGTGTGCCAAAACAAATTCACTGAACTGATTGAGATGTAAAATTTTACATGGAAAAGTCGCACGACGCGTGACCAGTCATTATTTCAAATTTATACGCCACTTTTAAATGAAATCGCTCCTTGAGAAAATTAGGAATAATAAAACACGACTAAATAACCTAATCCTCGATACTGAATTCCTACAACTGAAATTTGTCTTCAAGGTGTAAAGCGGTTACCTCCAAGATTCTCTGAATAATGCCTGACTCATTCAGAAATTAGGATGGTGTGATACATGCATTTTTTAAAATTTTTCTGGTACCTTTGGGAACAGTTACGGACTTGACACATGAATTGCGAAATGGAAATGAAATTTATCGATTTAGTATGGCCTGTTTAGCCCGGAATAGACTTTATGGTTTTCATAGAGTCTTGTCCAGTTTTCTCCAATGATTAATCGGGTAAATGGTTTGAGGTCCAGAACTACCTTGCACTCTCCTACTGGAGAATAATTGATTAGTTAGCCAGCCTTCTTAGACTGTTCTGATTTTGGACAAGGTAATCAGTGGACTGAAAGAAGAGGCAGTAAAGAAATGCTGTAACATGGAACAACACAGCAAAGTAAGGGAATAGAGACCAACAAAATTTCATTATCAGCGTGTCTTGAGAGCATTAAATTTTATTACAGAATAGTAAAATTATGATGCGTTCCACTTATAATGGAGCAAGTTTGGGGATTATCCTGGGGCTTCTGGACAACAAAGCAAGTGTTCACTATAGTCTGTAATTTAAGATGTTAGTCATCTCACTAGACACACATATACTAAGTCTGTACTCCAACAAGGAAGTCAACCAGACAACCATGGAAGCAAACCACTGGTCATGCAAGGGAAAATCAAAATAATACCGACAAGGTAAATGCTGAAACAAAAGGAGTTCCACCTGTCCAAAGCAATGCCTGAATGCTGAACAACGTTTTCCTCCTCGTTAGAGTGAGAAACACACTATTTTTTCGCCAAAACCTCTTTTATATCCCTCCCAGCACACCGTCACAAATTACTTCACTGATCTACTTTAAAGTTTGACTAATTGGAGGGATTGGGTATCGTAAAGCAATTGCAAGGTATAAGTTACAACTGCTTAATATTTACTCATAGCAAAACGAAGCCAGCATCTGCGATTTGTCGTCACGTTGAAACAAACGAGATAAACAAACAGACGAAGACGTCAACATCAGCGTTGACCCGAAAGCACTGATGAACACGTTTGACATGACAAACAAAACTGACTTGTCTATTGTGCTATGTCGCTTTCGCACGCAGTTTGCTGTCAAAATATGACCGTTCACGAGTTCTACGGTGCCAGTAACCTAGTTGTCCCTAATTTGGATCGTAAGGTGCTGACAGGCAGAAAAACACATCTGCATCACAAGGAACCTAAAAGGTTTGCTTGAAATGTGTGATTTGCTGGTGAACACGAGACAACTTTACTCGAAAGCAAATAACATCTTGTTATATTAAGTTTGAATAACTGTCCGATGTTTCAGCGTTTCACAACAGACGGCCAATGGAGATTAAGCCTGTTAAGAGGTGCTAACTCGAGAAGGCCAAGATTCAACTGGAGTCTACGGACCCCATCAAGTTAGATACAATCTCAGCCAAAAAGTTTGAGCCACCTGGACATGAACGTCCTTTAAAATTCAGTGTAGTTAAGTGCTACGAACGATGTTGATATTAAAACCCTTTTGGAGGAAAAAATACCAATATGGTGCCTTTCGATATCTCAGTTGCGTAGACCACTGTGAATATCCTAGATGAGCCAGGTACTTTTGCTTTCCCACAATTAAACAGGGATGAAAAAAATGTAGACATCAATCCTCACAGGCTTGAATGAATATTCAAAAGCTTGCTTAGTTATTTTGTTTGAATTCGTCCATCCTACTTATTGCGATGAAATTGCTTTGTATTTGTTTGTCAATATTGAGAACTATTACAGACGGGGTTCCAAAGTGGTGGGGATAGATGGAGTTTGACAGCTTTTTTTTCATTGCTTTGAGAGCTGTACCAGCCATGGCACGGGCCACTTGGAGTTTGCTGAAACGTTTGAAAACAACTTTACACCTTAATGGTTTTACACACCTTGTAGCACTTCTGTGTGAATAAATTATCAGAATATGAAGACGATACTGGATTTCAGAATTTCCTGACCATTCTTTCTTCTGTTTCCGGAAGAATCCATAATGTTTCCGCATCATCACTCAATGTATGAAAGAGGTGAACCGTTATTTGCTGATACCATGAGGTGTTTTGGGGATTTTCAAACAGCATTCTGCATTGTAGTTAAAACCAGTTTATGTTATAAGTACAGTTTAGTTCATATTGCGAAGCACAAGCTGTGCATCGAAATGATGGGGTTCCAGCTGCAACAGCTTGATTCACCGAGGATAAGTAGGATGAACAAATAAGGGCTATGGGTTCGACCAGTTTATTGAAGTCGAATGGTTCCGCTTGTCAGGTATGGAATGGATGTAAAACAATGCATTGAAGACGAGAGCTTTGATTCATACCCGCCATTGGCTGTGAGACAGCCATACCTGTCGGGGTCACTAATCATGGGCTCCTCTCGCATCCTCCATCTTGGGCGACAGCAGTTACCACTGAGTTGGCTAGTTTCGTTGTCAGATTATGGACTGACCCGGCCTTCTCCATGGGAAATAAGACTGGTCAAAGAAGACTGCACAGGGCAAATGATCCTATGGCATATGGAGCACATACGAAGCCAAACGAGTGTAACCTGCGGAGGGTGACCAGCTGATTTATCGAGAAAGACTGAACTTTCCAGAAAAAATCTGACATAATTATTGCCAACGTGATGCTCTAGCCGGAAACACAATACTTCGAGGTCACCTGCGGTCAAACAAAGCGAGCCTTCGAATGTCTTTCGAAGGGAACAAAGGGGTCCGCGGTCCATAAACCAGGACAGATTGACCTCAACATTTTACTTTCTATCCTCGACATTCGAGTTGGAATCACGTCAGCTCCACAGACGTCAGAGTTTGCTCTGAGCTTTCCAACTCAGGAATTGACTTCCTCTTTTGACACACCCTGGAATTATGCATCCTCAAAGGTTGAATATCTTATCAACCACATTAATTGGTTCCTCATTTCAGACATCTTGGAATAGAGTCTTTGGTTAGCCATGACGGACTCACCATTTGAAGACTACGGAAATCGACCCATCTGGTCAAGAAGCTTTGTTGCGCTGACGTGGTAAGATTGCATTCTGGGTTTCTGTCTTCGATGGCAAACTTAAGGACATCCCACTCTTGATTAGTTGGCACTTACGGAGGGCGAGTTGATACGGCTTAGCTTAACTTATATCGTTGAGGTACACAGACGCTCTGTAATGGATCAACGCATCAACCGACGCGTTCCAGAGTGAATGCGGAAGGATAGACATGGCCGCGCAATGAACGATTTGACTCAAATTGTGTATCGCAAAATTACCAAAAATCTTGCATCGAAGCTTTACACTAGAAGCTGATTGCCATATGTTCCAAATGAGTACATGGCTGGTTTGCAGTTGGTCGTCTCCAAGTCACACTGTGTCAGAAGTCTGTGTCGGATGAAAACAAATGACGCTGTGCAATCAATGAAGTGGCTGCTCTCCCTTATCTGTGCAGTGGGCGTTGATGATGGGCTTCATCCTCATTCTCGGCCAACCTGAGCATTTATCGCTGACTGGAGTGACGGAGAAATCCAGAAGAAAGCCGAAGTTCTCAGCTGCTGTTTGCAGAAACTTATGATGGCGTAAGAAACAAAGGTAAACTACATCCGAGCGCAATGATCTTTGATAGAATCAATTAACATAACAGAGCCAGGACGGCGGTTTTCCGAAATACAACCAAGTAAGTCGCATTCGGCCTTAGGGGCAAGCACAACTTTCACGCCGCTAGCCATTGCGTACGATGCACAGAGAAAAAATTGGGATAAACCTGGGTTTGTCGACAGCGATTTTGGGTTTACGTGGAGCGTTCATCGAAGCCACGACATCGTCTATATAAGAAAACTTGAGCAGCTACCTGTTGCCAAATTCCACAAAGGTTACGCGCTATGAAAGCAGCAATACGGAACAGATCCTTTTAATTTGTTTCTAACTCGTTTTGATTCAATTCACTTGAGATAAGCTTAGGGATAGAACACCGATTAGTTGACTAACAGTCAAAGGGACTTGGGTGAAGCACGTACGCGTGGGTGTCAGTAAACGAGTGTCTGTAAGAGGGAATAACACTCCGTGGTTGGTCAGGCTTAACAAGGGGGTTAGAGTGAGTTATACCACCATTGACATGTTACACAAAATGTGGCCCACAAAACAATGGTAGGATGCGGTATTTTGTTCCGGAACTGTCACTTTGGCCGTGAACGAAAAGTCTGAACCGTGAAATAATGGTTGTAACGGTTTTCTTGAGAAACCTTTCCCTGACACAACGACTCCATAGCCTGACCCACCTGGCTGCAAGCCTGATATGGTCTAATGGCACAAGGAGTATGATATAATTGTCTGAATCCTAATTCACAGTATGTATCTTTTGGGCAATGCAAGTCCTTTGCCTTTAAACTCATTTAGACTTTATCCGGTATTGCGCCGGTGAATTACCTGTCGGGCCGTTGTACTGTGCAATGTTTAAAGCCGATCTTTTCTAATTCATCCTTCCCAGGAGGAAGGCAGCATCGCTGCTTCCCTGAATATAGACAAACTGATCCTTAGAAGGGAATGATTTACTGCCTAACTGTTCAAGTGTAGAGGACAAAATGGATTTATCTCCAGATCGCGTGGTAGTACGGATTTGCGCGTTAGGATTTCGCTTCCTTCTGCACCTTTTTGGCCTTTTGGGATCCGTTGAACCGTTTGGAACTGAGTTGAAGCAACTTTAGTCCGTCGATCTTTGCAGCGAGGAAACACGATCACTAGGACAAGGTGAGAGCTCTAGGTTAGTATCTATTCTGGAAAATCAAGAAATGCCTCACTGCTGTTGGACTCCTATTGAGAATTATCGGCAGTGCGCATTGCACAAAACTTCACGTAATTTTCGGACCCGGTAACTGCGGGCTAGTAGTAAAAATACTAAATTTTCGACTACAAGATGTTGATTAAATGCATGCTTAATTCAAACGTACACAAGAATGGAGGTCATTAGAGGTTGAATGACACTACATATCGTCTAAGTACAAATTAATAACTTTGATGATCTGACGCTCCTGAGCGAATGGCTGAGTGTACGGAATATCAGTCTGGAGGTCGCGGGTTTCATACTCCCTGGAGTTTTGTGACATACGCACCGGTGACCATTTGGATCAACCATGCTGCAATGTACACTGTTTCTCGACTATCCAGCATAGATCAGCTTCACTTAGAGAACAAAAACTTGTAAACATTTCGAAAGATGAAAGATGTTAGGCACAATTCAGCAAAATCAAAACAGGTCCATTAGACAATACCACACTGGAAACTGTGGTAAATCAGCTTCAAATCCACAGAACCCCGACCCGCTTCTCGCTACTCTCATTTTTGTCCCATGTAGTCGTTATGCAGCACTGCGAACTAAGCAGGATTCAAATTCAGTGCGATGGATTTAGTAAGGTACAAGATTTGGTTTATTCCGTGTTCCGAATTCGAGTAAAAATATGTTTTCAACTTTAACCATGCCTATGTTGTACCTTATAAAAAGTTAACTGGCTGTCAGCTTATACGCTAATCTGCATACCATTTCGGTTTCATGGGAGACTCATCTGGAACCGAGCCGAAACTCTCGTTTATAATGTTCTTATGAGTAGTGCATTACATCTACTGAATAACACATCGTTAATTCGGCTCGCGATTTTCAAGAGATAGTCTGTATAACAAGGCATTATTTTATCCGCCTCCTGGAATTTCTATCAAAGTCTTTCAAATCCCGCCAGACTTTTAGCAGACTTTTGTACAGACAATCAGCTCCCACTGTAAATGTGCAACCGGGCCCAATGCCACGTATTCCTAAAGAGTATCCAGGCCTTGTTAATGATCCACAGTATTATTTAGGCGGGTTTAGTCTAGTTTGTGATCGCACCAAATATTCTGCAGTAACTTAGTCGTTGTGACAGCAACTACCGACATATTATTTTTGTTTTCGAAAATGAATAGACGCCTTTTTAGCCTGACTTACGAGCATGTGAGCATTTTCAGTTATTCCGAGGACATTTTCAGCTTAGAATATATTCATCTTGCCATAAACCTGGAACATGTTCGCCTAATGAATGTACGTTATTGTAACGCTGGTGTAGATACTTTTTGATTTCAGGCTTTTCTGAATTGCAAGAGACCAGAGTGACCAACTGGGTGATATTCGTCTGAGGACAACTTCAAACGAATAAGTCCTTGGCACACGGCTTAGATCTTCCAAACGTTTGATTCAACAGTCTAACGGTCTTCGGTAGAATAGTTTGAATTGCATTCTGCTAGTACTTCTCACAGGAAGTAAATTCAGTCATTGTATCTTCAATAGAACACTATACTCATGTGGTTGTTAAAACTCTTTGAAAGCCCAAGACCAGTTTTCCCTTCCATGGAACGCAGCATGCTGACGCAGTCCCAAACCTATGCTATCTCCATGTTTTAGCTCATATAGAAATGGTGTGAGACATATTTCGAGGGTTCTAAGGGCATCCTTCGAATTTAACATTTCCCAATCTTTAGGATACCTAAAGAGTGTTTCACAATCGATTAATATGCATTATCAGGCCGGGAATGAAAAGCGTTTTGTGCAAAACAGTTAGTGCTACTAAAGGTGAACATTGAACCGGTTCTACTTGCTCCAATACGTAGTCGGTCAAGTTAAGACGCCAACGCAAAATCGGTTTAAAAATCAGGAGGATTCGCCATCACTATTTTCACATATGTTAGAAATTATGTGCTTCATTTGGTGGTAGTTGCTTGCTCGTCGAAAATGAATCGGCAGTTTCTGGTCATACTGAAAGAATAAAGCTAAATGAATGTGTCAAATTGTAGGGGTCAGGTTTGATCTGACCTCACTGCTTCGGTGGTAAACACGTTTCAAAAGGCGGACAGCATACAGCTGTCCACCTACTGTGTCAAGATACCATCACGTACGAAAACACTCTCATGTCTAACTGTGCAATCGCATACGAATCAGTTCCTTGCTAGCGACCTAACTGTCCTATATTTGTATCTCGATATGCTGAGAGTTAGAAAATACTGTTTCGGTAAACTGGAGAGGTTTGCGCTCTCAGATGGTAATTTATCTAAATCATGTGTGTAAATTGTGTGTCTGTATTTTGATGTGAGCTGTTGTAGTGATTCATTGAACGGTGAAACTGGATATGCTTTTAGGATTTTCTGCGGCCCACTTGAAATGTATTAGGGTAACACTATCTTCAAGACCACTAGTCCGTTTGCAAAAGGTCAGGCAAAGTAAGCAGTTCTATTTTCTTACTAGAAAGCAATAGTTAGGATTTTAAAACAAACTACTGGAGACTCTGCAAAACTGATACTAACTTTAAAACCTCACCATAATATTGGAGATAGTACGCTCCGTATGTTTAGTTGACGTCAGTTGGTTGAGAATCTATTTTCCTGCGCCACTTTCATGCAAGGTTGTTGCTTTATTTGCTTGTTCTTCCAAGAGTGATTGACTGTTACCAAAAAACAGGCTGCTACATGGCAGTCACTTGTGGAAATTGGTTCTAACCAGTATGGAACATAGAACGCCAAAATACACTATAGTGGCTCATTTCTGTTGCCAAGGTCAACCCTTTTCTAGGATTTCTACGACTACTTGAACACGAGGTAAATGCGGCATTATTCGGGTCCGATATCATGGCTTCTAATTGGTGTGTTTTCGAGATCATTTGGCAATCCGACGAGACCAGCATTTACGGTTGTGTGGGAATCGTGCGCAGGGTTGTCTGCAGTTTGTCTTAGATTTACTGGGATTCCTGCTTGATCTCTGACCGCTATGTCTAGTAGCGGTCTACTACTGTGTCTACTACTATGTCTACTACTAAGGTGTGCATGAGTCCAGTTCAGACAGACAGGATTCTGGCGCCATCACTACGGTTGAGGCAGTTCGGTAGTATGTTGACCTCCTGTGCTTCATTGCGCACCTGTTATCCTCCCTTGGTACTATTACTGGTGGCAACTGTTTGTAAGCAGCACATGATTTGTTTTCAAAGCATGCTCTATAAACTAACTGATGGTGTCGCTAAGGGCTTCCCACTATAACCAAGTATGATTGATATTTCCTTGCACCTTAATGAAGCTAAAGTCTTACGTTAATTTGCCGATCCACCATCCATTTGGCTGAGGTAGTTTGATGACATAGCTGCTACCATATCAGAAACGTAATGGAAAGATTTCTTAAACTGCTTGAATTCATGATGTGGGCTGAGAGCGAACCAAGAACTCTCAGTTTCCTGGATTGCAAGCTATCTATCAGCGCCAAACATGGATTCGTAATGGAGTGCCACAGAGAACCAAAACATTTAGGTAGGTACTTGCATAGTGTGTCTTCGCCGCCAAGTGAGCCGTTTGTCGAAACTTTGGTAAATTGTGTTAGGAAACTATGCTCGAATGATTCGTATGATGAATTGCAATGTTTCAGTAGGATATTACCCTCGTCGCCTAACAAATGTGAATGAAGCACGTCACCCGGAATGGTGAAACAGTGAGACAAAAATCCGGGAGTAACCATGGCAATACCCTATAGAAATAACACTTTAGACGTCATTAGAATGATTCTTCAAGATCGTGATACCCGAGCATTCTTTCCAAATGATGACGCCAAACAACGAAACCATGTGAGGGCTAAAGGCCAAATACACAGCTCAGATGGTCAGGCAGCTTCATATGTAAATCGCGGAACGCAAAAGACACGTACGCTTCTCTCTGCGAAGTCGGATCCAGTCTAAAAATCTGGACGCAACTCAACTGTTGCACTCCACGTACTTGAGTCAAGCCATCACATGAACTTCGGTGGCATACGCATACTCATAATTCAATTCGCATATGTAACCGGCGTGCGCTAGAGACCAACACACAGTCGATCTCCATCAATTGTTATGATGGAGACAGAGTTCCGCCGACATGGCTTGAACACCTTGGCACACCTTGGTAGTCGTAGTGCTTAATGGTCAAGCAGAAATCTCAGCAATGGGGCATCATGATCAACGCAATTACAAACGGAGGCAGCCGAAACACTGGATCATAACATCATATTCTACTACGCTGTGTTTTGCCTGTAAAATTCCATATTATATGTCTTGTGACACCAAATCCGTTTAGCAAAACCCACACAGGTTTTGTCCGGTACTCCTTAGGTTTTTAACCAGATTTTAAGGCAAATTCTACGGCAGCTTTACGGTAAATTTGTCGAGGATCTCATAGAAGGGCAGATCGCAACAGACTTTAGGACAAGGAATGGTGTTTAGATACCACTGAGATTTGGTATAGGGAATTTCATAGCTAAAATTCTTTCAAGCATTTTTAGTAGCATGACCACTTTTGATGCGTTTTTGTTCGCCCTGTATTAGAGTTAAGTGTCTTCGGGGCGCGAATATACGTCCTTATTCAGGATTTTCAGCCAACAAGCTTCAAGGCCTTCAATGTAAACTGCAATGTGTTTACATGCTTAAAGATCTAGCGCTGTGATTTTTTCATTAGGTGAATATCAGCCCTTATTTCGTCACACTCGGCCAGCTTCAAAAAGACAACAAAAACGACACTGCTGTCCAAGTAATTTGCCTTACGGAAATCCAGCTCGTGGTGAAAAGTCAAAATTTTATCACCCAATCTTAGCTGACGTAGCATTCATACATTCAAATCACAAGTCCACAAACACTCAAAAGAAGCTATTCATAACTGATGCACTTAAAAATTTCAGATTTTTCACTCGGTAGTAGAATTTCAGGAAAACTAAGCCAATTTTTGTTGCCATCCTCTAGCTATAACCAACACCACAAAATCATCATCGTACGAATTTTCCTGAACAGCAAAGTTGCGTCCTATGTTGAATACAACTAAATTTGCTATGTTGGATTAGGAAATCTTTCAGACACATTCAATGTTACTTGCGATTTGTGTCATTTGCACTTTCCTAGATCTGTAAGAAACGCGAAAACAACTTGTCTTCCAAATGAACTACTTGTCATTAATGAGTAACCGTCTAATCAGAAACGAATCGGCGCCAGCAAACCACTGCTGGTAGGTGAACACGAGTGCAGTACCGCAGGTGATTACAACCGGTTTCCATTTGGAAGTTGACCATTTTGAAAGGCTAGCTAATGTAGCCTTTGAGAACGTTATCGCATGGTGTTCATTTGCTCAAAAGAAAGCCCTGATACCTCATTTATTCAGGACTTTAAATGGCAACTCCTAAATGGGATTCATTTATTAGCTCCGAGTAATTGTGGAAATGCTTTCTTCGGATTGTTCACTTCAGATGCCGGACAGACTACCTTCCTTACTGCGTACATCTCGAACTTAGTCAAGTTTACCAAACCCCGACGTATGTGATTTAAATGAGGTTCAAGAACCAGAGTCTACTGTATACGGTTAGCTGATGCTTTGGTGAGGAGAGTGACATTTGGTTTGTCGACTAACGCTTTAAACTGACACCCTAGGCTTGTTACAGCTGAATGCAAGAGCTGTTGTGCATAGCTCGTTACGTCGACTCTCGCCAGACTGAACCTGCTATTGGAACCTATATAATACGTAGACGTAGGCGTACCTCGCACGTGTGGTCTTCTGTTTTCGAAAACCATGAAGGATGTCGGTGAGGTCGACTGGCTTAAGCTTCATAGTACTAGTTTGGTTCAAGCATCCTCTTTGAAAGGTTACGAGCTGCAGTGCTCCTTGCAAATAGTTTTCCGTACCTAAACGTTCCTACCGTTTTAAACAGTATCTGGTTCTGGCCCTTAGGAATCCGGCTTGGTCTAATGGTTAATGCATGCATCTCAAGCAGAACTAACTCGGTAACTTATCGTTTCTTAATTGTTCGTTTATTAGTATTCTCGGTAACAGTTTCTAGAGTACTTTGTGTTGAGGAGCTAAGGATAGTTCTGAGGATTGTCTGAAAAAAATACCTGAATGCATAAACAGTCTGATGTGTAGAACAGATACAAGTGGATTAGTGGCAATTTGGTAATTTAATATTATCGTTATTATTATTCCTTCAAAAACTAGACGACCGGTGGACAGGATAAGGCCACTACATTTTTCTAGCTGCCAAAAGCCGGCAACGCGTATTTGTCTCTATTGTGCTTCATAACGTAGACGCATTTCCTTAATATTCCTAATCTTTATGCAAGTTTGGCATTGAAGGAGAATACCTGTTTGAGAAAATTTGCCGAGGACGCCCATCTTATAGGCCTGAAGATCAGCAGCCTAATTTTCAAATAATGTACTTTGAAAGCAGTAATTGTGCTCCTACCTTAGCTAAAGGTTGATTTACTGGTTGATAAGTTGTATTATCCCAACACAAAATTTCATGTTATAATTTAGTATATATATTCACAATTGAGCTCTAATATTTTTAAGTTTTATGGTAGCTGGGGAGGTTTTAATTGATCAGACGTGAGGCTGTTCGAGGAATGAAATTCATTTCTATTAATATTGTTTACTTATGATAGCACTGCTTGCATATGGTTCTTCTAGATAGGGTTTCTTCAGACAAAACGTTTGCTACATGTTTTTCGTATACAACTAAAGATCCGAGCGTTTACCAAAGATTGTTCTTGCTGGATGTCATGCTTAAAAATCTAAAAATCCTCAAATAGCCCATTGTACAAGATTCGTAACACACGATTTTCGAAGATATAAGTGTGTAATTAGCGTAATAATCTTCTGAGCAGGTGGTGCTGACAGAATTGTTGACATGGAAACTACGTACCCTTTCGAGATTTGTATCAATTTTTTATATTTCTGTTTGTCCACCTTGATTGGATATTCAGGGATTTTTTTTCACTTTCTTGAAACTTAGTGATTGCAAATCAATAAACAACTTGGAAGATATCAGTGTTATTATTACCAATGATCTATATTGTTCTACATGAAACAGGTAAAACTATTGAATTTTGAGGCGTTTCCTTGCACGCAAAATCTTTCCACTGGACTGACAGCTAAATCGATTAGGTTAGTGTAGCCATTATCACTATTTTGGGGTTATATAAATATTCTAAACAGCTGCTTGACGAGACAAAATTTATATTTGATCAAAATGCGCGTAACATTTGCAATGCTGCTGCTGAGCGTGGCGTTTCTGACGACATGTAAGTTCATAAAGTATCGATAAAACTGTCATCACAGTTCCACTCAACTTCTAGTAGTGGTAAAATTAACTTTTCCCAATTTTTTCACAAAGGTACCCCAGTACCAGGTAAGCTTCAGATTTTTATGGTTTCTTTTGCGCTTTTATTTTCATCCAAATCAGTTGGCTATCCCAATAATCATTGTTCACTGTCATAGATCACGCCTGAAGATGAAATCCTAATACGCAAAATAGTAAATTATTATTCAAAACCTTTTTCGGCCATCGTTACATTCCCGGCTCAGTTTTAATTCCATTCTATAGACCTAACGTATCTTAGCCCACGCAACTGAAACCCTGTCGCTATTTTCAAAATTGCATCATCCCAGTTCATTTAAGTAAAAATAATTTCCTAATATTGTGTAGGATTTACCCAGAAGAAGGGTTGGCGGCTTATTATTCGTTCAGATGTAGGTGAGGAACATCAAAATATCTAAAAATTGTGAGCATGTAGATCTTTGTAAAACGTATTGACATTGGCATGTTTATCTCAGTCGACAGATTTTTGCCAGCGCTGACTCCTAAACTACAATATCATATTTCGGGAACTATTGAAGGTGGATTCATAATTAAACGCCAATAATAATGTCATACAACTAAACTTCTCACTGTTGTGGGAAAACAGAATTAACTTGACTGATCGAAATAAGCTAATTTCTGCCAATAGAACACGGTTCTAAAAGGATCGACAACCGTAGTGCCCTAGGTAGGTAGATGATGTCTCCACAGCAAGCACCATTTAGTTCCAGGTAATACTTCTGTGTATCTTTCAGGTATAAAATTTTGCGCATGGACTCAAAATCATATATAAGCTAACACGCAAAAACTCCATTCGGAAATGTAACACCAAGACTCATGCGTAGGGTCAGACACGTTAAATTCTGTGACTAACTTGGCATTGCTAAAATAATTTTTTAAAAATCGATGATTCTCCTCTTGTTCATAATCTTGTTTGATTAAAATGAATATTTGCTCGTGTATGGTGCAGAGGTGCTGAATGGTTGTGCGGCGTTTTCCTGGTGGAATCATACTGAAGATAAAATATGAATAATTTTCATTCTTGGTGCTGTTGGTGCTGCATCTGTCGCTTCCAAAACCTTGAACCATTAGGACAAATTGTTGGCCGTCTAGCTTGTGTGTTCACGAAATCGTTACCCGACAGATAAACAATCTTCTAGGGCACCGCACAAGAGGCAACTGCATATTTGTAGTCTCGAGAGGCGATAATATCTGACTTCCCTGGAGGTGACATTGTGCGATACGTAACGCCCTGGTCGGTCTGAACAAGAGTGCTTATTTCATCCTTGATTAATACTGAGTGTCTTAGGAGTACTGAAGAGGATATGGTGAAAAACTGTCAGTCTGGGCAAAAACCAAATGTGGCATGTTACATTTAACTCGAGCCCGGTGCAAAATTAGGGAAATCAAATTCTGGCAATTTCGGATAAATTAGAAGCACACGCGATGGGCAGAAATACATTCGGTTAAATTATTTGACAATTGTAGGAAAGCAAGGTTCATCGGAATAACAGCAGCCCACTTGGAGCGAATTCACAAATTTGGAAGATCAGAGAGCATAATTTCTTTGTTTGAGCCTTCACGGATGTAGCTATCAATCCTGTTTTACTTGGGGTGCCGAATCTATTAACTACACAACCGTTTGTGAAAAAAGTGCGCAGAATATTCTTAAATCTGAGAAGCATGCCAAAAGTTGTAATAGAGAATCTGCGTCACCTAGAAGCATATTCAGATTTTACCTATCAGTTGACCGCTCCTGTCTCTGATCCCCGAATAGGACGGGTACATTTCGCTCCTTCTAATGTATGGAACCAAACCTTAAAGTTCAAACTAACGAACATACTGAATGCATGAAAACTCTAATAAAGTTGTGATTGTACGTGACTCCATCAACCAGCCGTATGATTTCAAGTTGGCTAAGTGGTACCGGGTAAAGAATAAACCACACCCGACGTGTGTGCAAACTGAATATTCTTTGGGATAATGAATTACGCAGCTAAAGCGCTTCATTGCAATGAAAAAATCAGAATAATTCCCGACATGGGCGGGTAGATCAGTCAAATAAACCAGGGAAGAAGACACTCTTAGAATTAGCAGAACGCGTCGATTTCAACGACTGTGTTTTCTGTAAATAGTGGAATTATGCCCTTAAACCAGAGCACTCAGAAGGAATTTAAATTTAAATTTAATTAACAGTAGATATACAATGCAGGTGAGTAAAATATGATGTCGTGTAAATAGTTATCTTTCAAAATAAGAGGGTGTCTGTGAGGAACCACAGTATGTAGAGGACTGACCTGAGCTGGCAAGAATACCACGACGGCTTTTGAAGAGAAACCTGAAAAACGCAATTTTTGAAGCACACAGAATCACGTATGGTTACCTACGTTTTCGCTTCTGCGTAATACTTTTATTTCCAATCTACAAAAATCCAATTTGTACAGCTGATGATGAGAACTTCCCTGAATCTACGAAATTACAACTTTTTCCTTTCAGAAGGAGAAAATACTGTAGTTGGTGACAGTAAGTGTAACCTATTTCTCTATTGAGGGAAGGCTCCGACCATACATTGAACATAAAAACATTCATATTGTTTAATTTTTGGACATGAACGTCGCTGATCATATGTAGTGAAAAATGTCAGCGTGGCGATGGTAAAAATAGACGCTAAGTAGTTTGATGTAGGATTTATCGCGTAAATGGATGTACTCTGCTGTGAAAATACCAGAAGCGTCATAGTGCTGTTGAAAATTATGAGGTCAGTATCTTTTCTCATTAATCTGGCACCTACTGATATGTCCTAACTTGAGACTAACTCTCAGGGTAAGCAAACATTCCGTCTTGGAAATAGCGAGGTAATAGCCACCGAACACTGGACCAATGAATGTGGCTTATAAGCTGCCGATGGACAAACGCCAAAGTCCCCAACAACCATTCAAAATTTCGCGAAATTGAATCTCCTCCAGATCTGTATAGATGGTCATTCCTGAAAAAGCTCCTCGGTGGCTGAGCTCAGGCTGAATTGACATTCAATTAGAATCTCGATTTTACGCCGTTGTCTCTGCTTCGCAATCATGCATCAGCTTCTTACTGCTTTGTGAAAGGGGGAGTCTTTGGTGGCACAATAATAAGATGAACGATCTGCTCACTACAAGTGGACGGTTGCAAGAAAACCCTTCCGTATAAACTACATCCGTGACTTCAAGTCAGTGGCTCAGTGGCTGAACCACGGTTTTACTTACCGAATGGAATGTGGTTCGAATCAGACCTCTGTCTCTGGACTACACCTGTTTAGGCTTTGGCAAACTGGTAGTATCAAAGCCCTCGTGCTTCATTCTGATGGCATGGCAGCTAGACACCGAAATATTGCTATATCTGGACGAGTATGTTTATTATCTTTACCACAAGCAAATTGCAATCATTTATTTACGCGAACTACACCTTCTCTGTAATTTTCTCGTGCAGGTGAAGAAACCATAAGCGGAGGAAGTAGGTTCTACAGTTTTTCATACGGTTTACACTAAAATCCACCAGCGTGATCCACTTTGGATCTTTTGCTATGGGAGCACCTTATGGGGCACTAACTGGTTAGTGGGCAGGACAAGTAGCATTCAGAGTGTTATCTGATGAGAAATTCAAACGGTTATATTTATGCAAATCACCTGGATTCATTTGCTAACCATAATTTGAGGATATGGTATACAGCGCATATAATCTGTCGTATTCATACGCAACATTTGTAGCTGAAATTAACTAAAATGTTCCAACACTGAATTCTTTATTCCGTAAGCATCAGATGGAGAAACATTCGATGATAAGGGGTGCAAACTTTATTCTTATAGAGTAGAGGATTCACAGTATGGTTGAATCTGAAGTACACAGACTCTGCTACCACGCGTGCAGGGTCATTCGTTTTCCAAAATGGCTGCTGCAACTTCCTAACCTGAGCCACATGATAACCGTCCATACTAAGCAAATAAAAGTCTAGCAATTATTCCTTATTCACATCCACATCACTCTCGCATGAACAGTCGTCCTCCTGTCCTGGCGCACCAACAAATTTGTCCAGTGGGTTTCAAGCATCTGTGGCGCTACCTGAATGGGAATTCATGACAAGTGGGCCAATCGATCGTCATAACCGGGACAGTTACTAAGTTGTCTTATCGATGATGAGTCGGGCATACCAATCACATCGCTCAAGCGTAAACTTTCGCCCGTTCAAACATGAGAATTCAGGTGCGCCCAACGTGCACCAGTGGAATAGTGGCAACACGGTCACCTCACGTGTCAAGTGTTCGGAGTTCAAACCCCGGCACCACCATTGGGTATGTACTGCTGATGAGCTCTAATAGGAACAAAACTAGAGTCCATGGCTCCATTCCTTGGTGTGGATTCTCCAGAATGATTGCGCAAGGACAGAAGGACGACTGCTCAAACGAGAGTGGCCTGAATATGAATAATACACATCCCGCAAGCCCCACAATAAATATTAATCAGAAAGTAAATTAGTCACAGAAAGTACTCGGAGTTTTATATTATAACGAATCACCAAGACATTTCCGTATCAGTAATTTAGAAAAATATGCAGAAATTTGCCAGGTACATCTTTCTGCATATTTTGTTGGTTTAATTACACGATGCATACTCATACCAAGAGAGCTCAGACTAACCTTGTTAGAAATTACAGTTTCCAGTTGCTCTAATCCAGTTCAATTTGTGTGGTATCTTCAATGAGCCATCCATTTTGCCTTTTTCGTTTCTAGGTAAAAGCACTAAGAAGGATATAAGCTGATATTTCTATGGTTTGGCCCAAAATCAACTAATATGAGGAGAAAAGGTTAACAGTTGTTGTAGATTAACAACAAAGTCAACGCAAGATGGTAATTTTGCGTTAGGACGTCCCTTTGTGCTGCATGAATATGATCACTTAGACAGTATACTCACTTTATCCCCCGGAACACTTGCTTGCCATAAGTCGGAAAGTAAATAGTAATATTTAATTAGATGCGTTTATCAGTATCCTCTGTACACTTCTTTGGTCAGCCGAAAAAAGTGTTGGCTCGGAAGGTAAGTTAGACAATAATTCATGCGACCTTCGGTGATATCTTCTTGATACGTCTGCTGTATAGCCCTTTCTTAGGAAACTAATCGGCATGTGGCTGTGCCGAATAACAGTCCTGATCTCAGCTGATTTTGTTCGCGATTGTGGCAGTAAATGAGGAAGCATTTTTCAACACTGTGGGTGACCCCAGTAGTGCACTTCCGTGTTAGCGATGAACTTATATATTTGAGCAGCCTACCGCAATGTGGTTTCAATGCAATTTATTCGCAGTTTATTTTATAAAATTCTACACTATCTATCATGCCGCCCTCGCTGCATTAGGCTGCACATTTACGAGAGTCTTATCAATATTGTTCATATTTAATTTTTAGTGCAAAATTTCAAGCGGGCTTGTCTGTTCTTTTTCTTTCTTTTCTATTGTCACGTGCATCGGGGTTGAATTTCTGACGTAAAATTAAAAATATACGATGAAGTGTAGTGCAGATATGCACCAATGACATTGGCAACAAAGCTGAACGTGTAGGGCGCTCAGACATAATGCGTTTCTTTTCAAATTGGCAGAGTATATGGTGTGGTCCACATAAACTCTTTGCCAGAATCACGCTTGTTTTTTAAATGTAGGGCGCTCAGACATAATGCGTATAAGGTGTGGTCCACACAACCTCTTTGCCAGAATCACGCTTGTTTTTTAAGAGTCGCGTCTTCACATGCTCCTTCAGGGCTATATCAAGATGTAATTCATACAATGGCAGCCAGTATCTTTCTCAAGCATTGGTACTCCAGTTAAACAAATACAAACTAAAAGGTTCACATCCATCGTTTGACATAGCCTATTGTGGTTCATCAGAAAATACCTGGGTAATGCTTGTGTATCATTAAAACCGCGGAGGTTTTACGGTTTATGGGCCTACTTGCATTGTGGCTCAGGAGTAAAAAGTAGCCATTTCGAAAAGTGCAAACATTACGACTCAAACCCATACATGAGTCCTAGAATAGACGGGAATTCAAAGAATACCGAGGTTTAAAGTTCGAACATGCAGCTCGAGAAAAGGTTAACTGAAGACGAGAACGCAAACAACTCATCTTCTTTCCGCCACATGCATAACATGCCAAATTCAGAAGTGCCTGTCTGAATCACACTTTAACTTACCCCGTGATTCATCCCAACTCTATCCAACGAAATGCCAGTAGACATCTCAACTCTATAAAAGCAACCTTCCTACGAAGCGCTTAACAAGTAAACCTTTTGTAGCATTTCCCAGGAAACACATTCAAAAATTAGTCCTCAACATAATACCTGAATGGCATCCGTCGCTACAAAATATTTATTCTTGTCAAATACCCAGCAGTGGCCCAGTTGCTTGAACAACGTCATCGGTTTGCAAACATTTTCTCGGCATTTTGACTAAAGTTTGTTAACAATGCACAAGAGAATCCGTCTGAGGAAATCCGTCTGCCTGAAAAACGTTCATGCAGATTTGCAGTTTGTCCAAAGCTTGCACATCCTATCTAAAAGATAGTGAGTTAAAATGAGTAACTGCCGCCGAAATTCTACCCACGAATGCAGAATGGACTTCTTGATCCCTACCAAGGCAATTTAACATTTGTAAGCGATTTTATGAACAGTTGTACACCATGAAAAGAAAAGAGAAAAATGTCTCATTGATGGATAGGTTCTGTAAAATAGAGTTACGTGATGGCACTAGATAGTGGTAAAAAATATATCCCATTCGCCAAATACTCAGAGTTTGAAACTGAAGACTGCCGAAGTTAGGCATAACCGATCAGCTCTGTTAGGTACAAGATTCTCTCAGTGGAATGATTATTAGCTGTCATGCAAGCAGCGCATCATCGCAAGAACAGGAAACTTTTATGGCACAGTGCACACAAGTTACATGCCCTCGGGTTGTAGCGTCACCTGAAGCCTGAGATTCACTCAAAAGTAGTACTTCAAAACAGAAACGCTCCAGTATATTGATCTACAGAGATTTAGGCGTAGCATGATTATGCCGAAATTTATTGACAGGCACCTCGTTATAACTATCGTCAAAAATTTTAGAAGAGATTCTTTGCCTAATTTCTGTTTGAAGTGCGTCGCCCGCACAAATAATATACCTGTAGATAATAGCATCAATAAACAACATTGCTTTTCTCCTGCACAGGTGAAGTGGAAGAGGACGGTAAGTTCAGACATGACGTTCATGCCAGAGAGATTCATAAGCAAAACACACTGGAACATTTTGTGCAGTATGTTTGCGGAAACACTGTCAACAAAGTACTAGCTCTCTTTTGAATCATAGGCCATGTGAGACCCTTCTATCTACTGTTTAAGATACTTTACTTCAAGAAAGGCACTGTGTCGATGAAGCAATAACCCGTAAATCGGAACCCGTCAAGTTCAGTGCAAATGGTCGGGAAGTGAACGGTCAGAGGAACGATGTCATGAATTCTCAAAGAACTGTATAATGTAGTAAATTATTTTCTCTGAAGTCAGTAGAATTTGGTTGGCAAAAGTTACAACATATTGTTAGATCATAATTTCGGCACTTATTTCGATCATTGTTGTTCACATAAACAAACTATTACCGTGTTTTTCATGCAGCCAAATAATGTTCGCAAATTACACCTAAAGCTAAGACGAGTTACGTGAAATATGGAATGTATCTTGGATTTTATATTTCTTGTGGTTAAGCGATGAAGGACAGTTGCTGAGAGGTCAGTTACTAGCAAACACGAACAAGGTGGTTGTAAGCCATTTGACACCAAAGGAATACTCTTATCCCCAGAGCCTCTTGTACCTTCTCAGAGTGTTAAACAGGCATAACCAAACACTACAAAGTAGCTCCTTAATTCTCGCAGTAAGCTTAACGTCCTGTAGGATACGCGGTCGGAACCCGGACATGGATGCCTCATCAGTAGCCTATACCGTTCCCAGAGTAGTTCATGATGAACTCTATTGATGTCTACCTTATTAATAGCTTTTCCTCGAAGAAATGATTTTGAAGGTGTTTATTTATGGTGGACTATGATACTACACTCATGCGCTAAGATGCGACGAGGTTTGAGGTACAGCAAGTGCAACTGGTTATAAGGTAGCTTATATTATGTTTGGAAATCAGGCCACATTATTTGCGGTCTAATCCGTGCTGTGTACACGGATCTACAGTTACCAGTGTCAAAATCTTTACATTCCAAATTGGAAGGGATTTATTTGGCTCAGTGCACACGGTAGAAAATTATGTATCATGACTAGTGCTATTTTACCCATTTTTCTCGGAGTTCAGTCACTCACAAGTTAGTTCGCACAGTTCCCCAAAATTTCACTTGCAGGGCGACTGATATGTTTTACTGGCTGGAGATTTTCGATGCGTTTGCTGGTATACATTTCGCCAAATGTTGAATTCACCGGGTGCTGCAGTATTGGCTACCCAGAGAAATACTCACAGTACCTCCAGTCAGTCCAGTTAAGACTACAGTCTAATGAGAAGCAAGAACATCAGCATCCTATTCATTACATTCATATCGCTTCACCGTTAGCTGCCAGAAAAATAATTGATCCGGGTGATAAAAGACATACTTGAACCCAGTTTATTCACAAGCTTATTGGACAGTGTTCGCCGTATTCGGTACACTGCATACTACCAAAATCGGCTTGTTTCTACACGCATGCAATACACACAGCTAAGAATTCAGATCTCAGATATTGCCGCACAAATAATCGGATGGTTCATGCAGACAGTACCCCTCTAGGCTAGATTCAGCACACGCGCTGGCTCAGTATGTTCTAATATGAGTTTAATAAAGTCATATGCCAATGGGATAAAGATCTCATTCAGAATATATAGGCGTGAGGAGAAAAAGCGTGATTTATATCAACCAGAATGTAACTCCTCGTTTTTAGGAAGAGACTTTCAAACAGATGACCGATCACTGATGTCCATTTTATGGCGGGATACCGACAGTTTCTAGACAGTTTCTATGAAAACGACATAGGTCAGCTAACCGTTCTGCTTGTTTCCACTAGCAGGCGTCAAGTGTATTTTTGAGCCGTGCCGATCCCAGACTTTTGCATTTTCTCAAATGCCGGAAACATTTTTCATATGTTGAAACATTTGTCCTTTCAAAAATGTGAACTGTTGATGAAGCTATTTTGTGCAATTATTATTGAGGTAAAATTTCGCGGCTTTGTTAGGACTTTCCGCGTACGCAGCCTATTTTGGAAATATATTACAGCAGACGGTCTTTATCTTTATAATTTCTTGCATTTTGAGTGGTGTAGAATTTGCTTTGTTGTGTCAGTTTTTCCTGAGTTGAAATTCAAAGTGCTGACAGCCATCGTTTGGGCGTTGTTTTCTACCAACCTCTGGTGGATTACATTCAGAAGCATTAATATCTTTTGCACACCCTATGCACGCCTTTTTTCGAATGGATCTAATACTCAAAATCAGTAGTCTCGATTTCACCCTGCAGAAAGCCGTGTTTGAATCATGCTTATTCTAATACTTGCAGCCGATATTCCTTGAATTACTCTGTTGTTGGTACAACTGATGCAGGTTAAACACAGTGGATTTGCTGGTGCGGCATTTAATAGAGTCATATAAAAATTTATGCTAATAATTTTGTTATTATACCGCTATCGATCTTCTATAGATCAGCAGAATTTAAATCAGCAGAATGCGATTCCTTTAAGAACACCATGTTTGGTTCTGTAAAATGATGAAACACGTAGTGACATTACACAGTAGAAATACAAGGATTCCCATGTACCACATAATTAGAGGTTAAAACTAAAGACTGCCGAATGTATGCATCACTGATCAACTGTGTTAGGCGCAAGATTGATCCAAGGGAACGATTATTCGCCGTGATGCGACCAAAGTATTATCACTGGAACAGCGAAAGTTTATTCCAGAATGCACACAACCTATTTGCTCTCGGTTTGTACCATTACATGAAGCCTCGGATTCATTCAAATGTAGTACTTCAAAACATGTATACCAACGCTCCAGGATACTGGCGTGGATGCTTTGATGTGTAGCATGGTTGTGCCAAATTCTATCTACAGTCTTCTCGTTAAAGCTATCGTGAAAGCATCCACGAAGATGTCCAATGTGTGGGAATTCTTTTATTATTTTTCGCCAAAATTCTATTGGAAGTGCGCCGTGTGAACAAATAGTATATCCGTAGGTGATGGCATCAGTGAACAACTTTGTTTTTATTTGCACAGCTGATGTGGAAGAGGACGGTAAGTTCAAACATGACGTTCATGCTAAAGAGATTCATAATCAAAACAGACTGGAATATTTTGTGCAGTATGTTTGCGGAAACACTGTCAACAAAGTACTAGCTCTCTTTTGAATCATAGGCCATGTGAGACCCTTCTATCTACTGTTTAAGATGCTTTACTTCAAGAAAGGCACTGTGTCGATGAAGCAATAACCCGTAAATCGGAACCCGTCAAGTTCAGTGCAAATGGTCGGGAAGTGAACGGTCAGAGGAACGATGTCATGAATTCTCAAAGAACTGTATAATGTAGTAAATTATTTTCTCTGAAGTCAGTAGAATTTGGCTGGCAAAAGTTACAACATATTGTTAGATCATAATTTCGGCACTTATTTCGATCATTGTTGTTCACATAAACAAACTATTACCGTGTTTTTCATGCAGCCAAATAATGTTCGCAAATTACACCTAAAGCTAAGACGAGTTACGTGAAATATGGAATGTATCTTGGATTTTATATTTCTTGTGGTTAAGCGATGAAGGACAGTTGCTGAGAGGTCAGTTACTAGCAAACACGAACAAGGTGGTTGTAAGCCATTTGACACCAAAGGAATACTCTTATCCCCAGAGCCTCTTGTACCTTCTCAGAGTGTTAAACAGGCATAACCAAACACTACAAAGTAGCTCCTTAATTCTCGCAGTAAGCTTAACGTCCTGTAGGATACGCGGTCGGAACCCGGACATGGATGCCTCATCAGTAGCCTATACCGTTCCCCTTGTGGTTTAGCGAAGAAGGCCAATTGCTTCAAAGTTAGCTATTAGCAAACACGAACCACTTTTTTGAGAAAGTGACTTATATTTCAGGCTAGTATTGTTATTATTTAACTGTCCAGTTTCGTTTTGGTGGCATTTCGTTTCACAGAAACTCAGTCCACTGGTGAGTTTGCAAGTTGGTTATAAGTTAATAAACAAATATTTATCATCAGCTCACAATAGCAATTTGAATTGATTTATACTCCACTTGTCAAACGCTTCTAAATCTTCCAAAATGGCACAAAGATCATGATGTCAAGTGATTTTAAATTCTTACTGTCTCGAGGATATGCTACTGATATTTCTAATCTTTATTGTACCATCAAGCACGTTTTAAAGTGAAAACATTGCAATGAAAGACGGTTTCAACGAGCAACTTGATCAACAATTTTACCTCATACATACAGTGTATTCCACCCGCGGTTTCCTTTTGAATATTCCGGTTATTAGGTTGCATGAAATATACTGCACGGGGATACCGATATCCACCATAGTGCGATCCCACGTCAGTATATTTTTTCACCGAATGACAGTTTTCCTAGTTCACAAGCTGCTAGCGATACTAAATGATTCACGAATCACGGACATAATAATAGAACTAACCTGAATACGAAGACACGCAACGTCTCAACAGCCTTCATGTGGTAAATATTTTGTATCGTGCTATCATGGTCGAGCATCCCATTTAAACCTTTTCAGGCTCCTAGAAATTTCATTCTGTGCGCATGCCTTGTTTTCTTCAAAAACGAGATCTGACACCCAGAATCTTAAGGAATAAAACTAAAGTTGGCGTCTGTAGTTTACCAGGAGTTTTATCAGAGCTGCTTTTGCTTTAATTAACACCTGTGTATTTGCGACCCGGTTTCACTGATCACTGTTCTTACTGCGCTGAATGGGAAAGTATTTGGCACCGTCATTCTACTTCAACATGTGTTGAAAAAGTTTGTTGCGAACAAGTTTGTTTGCAATATTTTTTTCAGTTTCCGCCCATCTATCCCAACGTTACTTTGCTTATCTCCACTGCTTTGTTTTGGAACGTTAAAGCCCCGGTTAACTGCAAGCTGATTATGGAAGTTATCGTAGGACGGCCTTACCTTGTCGTCTTGCAAAAAAGAAAACTCTTGAAAACAGTTCCATAACTTATAAATTTAGCTTTACTTGCCACACGTGATGATTTTGTCAATGTGCACATGTTGGGCGACTAAAAGTCAAAACAACGACACATGCCAACTGTCTCTTATCGCATTTGATGTCACTGTTAAACCTACAGAGCAGTTTCCTTGCATCATGTTTCAATGGGATAACAAAACCTCTGAGACTATACCTGCTCAAGGAACTAGATTTTGTCTGTGGGAAATTCACACTGACGTTTGTGCTGGAGCAACCAACTCCAAATTGAGCTAGTCTCTTGGCAGCTTTTGTGCTTTGTATCCGTCTGCGTTTATGAACAGCTGCTGTGTAAACCGCTGTTGTGTTCTTGCACAAATGTGAGACATCTTCACGGAATCCCTTGTCATTATACTTATTCTATAACATTTACGCACCGGCTTTAAAGATTTTGGCAATAAGTTTCAAAGACTATCCTTCCCTCCTCAGGCCGTCCAACCACCTCCATTGTTTATGATACGTCACATACCGGGCGTGATTAATTCCGTTTTTGACATATTGTCTATCCATAAAACAAAATTTTTGGCCTAGCAAGCTCTGCAAACGACTTGAGGACATGAAATATGCCGTAATTGTAGTCTGTGGACTTTTTTATTGCTGCTTGAAAGTTACCACTATAACGGCGACGTTCTTTAAATGGTTACGGTTGTTGATAAATTAATATGCCTCTCACGAAGGAGTCCCCACCGGATATTAATTTGTACGTTTGTGTTGGTTAAAAATACTCCACAGTGGTCTGTAGGAATGCTGCAATACCTCAAAGTGTAGTTGTGAGTAAATTTTTAGACTCAAAGGCCCAAATTCTAATCAAGATGGCTTTGGGCGGCCTGCGTAGAACGAGGGTATGGGGAAGATGGCACGGAATTCACGATCGCATTGCTGCTGTTATATCATATGCGCTTGGAAGTACATTGAAAATTTCGGTTTCTGAATGTGCTTCAAACTCATGATGTACTAATCCGATGCCGACCTTCGGCCGTTGGTCGACAAGGGAGGTCCATTTTCCACCCACTTTAACTTACGCGACCATTATTTTCGGGTGGCAGTATCAATGCTCCCAATGACATATATATGTAGTGAGTATTTACATAAAAGCTTTATCTTTCAGACAGTTGATGCCACAAAAAGAATCAGCTTTGATGTAAACATTTTGATATCAATCTGCAGTGCCTTGTTAACGGTCACATCACGAGAGAACTTTACTTCACATTAAACTTTTCATTGAACTGATGTTCTAGTTTCACGACTGTGTCACACAGTAGATCCGTGATGTTAAGTAGTTGCTGAAGCGCTACTAACAGGAGTGCATGTGTTGACAAAATCACAAGATAAAGTAAATAACAGAATGGTAAGTAAAGACAGAAGACAGCTTTCAAGCTCAGCACCTGACTGAAAATTAGTTTGGTTTAGTGCCATCTGCAAGGTTAAGCGGGTTGTCTGAATAGCCCTTGGGCGTCTCATTCATGAATAAAATGCATTGGCAGAGGCCAATGCACTTTATGGAGACATACAATTATACATGACTGATTATTTCGACAGCTATACTCATTTGTATATCAAATTAGTTTTTAAAGGAGAGTCATCAAGAACCCAACCGCATTTCTCGCTTGTAACGGTTTGAAGGTTTCCAGCAACACTGTGAGTAGTGTATTACGTCTATGACTGAATATAGATTTCACGTTGTTAACCGTTTTACAGGAGATGCCGAAAGCTATATAGTGGGTGAGTTTGATTGCTTTGACGTATAACATTTGTCACGCGACAAAAATACAAAAATTGGCTTACAAACGTGAGCTATCGGCATGTTTTAAAACGGTGTAGTTTAATAGAGGCTTATATTGGGTGGATCATCGTATTACTACGCGCAATTCTCAATTACATGTGGTTGACTAACCTCAAGGCACAAGACCGTATTAAAGGATTTGTTACGGGCTCACTAGTATCTTTTGATCAGAATAGGAGGAAGACTGTTCAAACGAGAGTGATGCAAAATCTACTGCTCAACGCCAATTAAAATTTTCCAGCCAGTTTTATTCCGTCCATGGCATTGCCTTTAAAATGGGGTCCACTGATCAACATGAACTGGACGTTTACCGGATTGCTGTTCGAACTGCCGTAGAACGCAGCCACCCGTTCAAGCATAAACAAGTTCGCTTTTAAAGACGTGAAAATTCGAAGACGTCCAATGTGCACTGGTGGAGTGGTGATAACAGGCTCGCCTCGAATGTCAGATGGCCGGATTTTAAACCCCAGAAAGGCTGATGAGTTATAGTAAGAACGAAACTCGAATCCAGTGCTCTGCCTCTTTAGTGTGTACTAGAATGACCACCATGAAACGAGGAGAGTAACTTTTAAGACTGATGTCAAAATGAGGGACAGAAGGCCACTATTTTTTTTCTCTGTTATTCCCGTTGACTTGCTTCTAACAGATCTTAACGCTTCAGCCAAAACATTGAACTACTACCAGGATTCTGAATTTGCCGTCAGATTTTCCGCAATCAGTCAATTATCACAAACTAATGGAATGGGCATTGATTATTGTCTGGATTTTCGAGCGATTGTTTTCTGTTGTTTTTTCAATCAAAATGATCTGGTAGAATATACTGGGAAATTATTTGTTATTTGGAATAATATTTGTTTTAGTCAGACAAATTACTGAAGGACAAAAACTGATAAATTAAAATTTTACAAAACACTCGGGCAAACCAGACGATGCTTAGTACTATCAACACCACTGTCTATTTATTTCTTCAACTGTTTGTAGAACTGCAGCAGTGCGCTGCAATATGTTTGTAACAAACGTTTCAAGATCATTAATTAACTTATCGATCAGTAGCTTCTCGTAAATCCTCAGTCTGTACTTGCTTGTGGACAAATACTAATTCCCAACAGAGATTTTGCTGATGCCTGTAATATCTGATGTTGTTTAAAAAATATAATTATTTTGACATTAGAAATGAGCAGACCGTGTTAGGAACAAGCGACAAAAATGATCATGGAAATAGATGTCCGCATAAAAGTTGTGGGACAAAAGGCGTGGCCTTGAAATCGCCCTACTGTGTACTTACATAAGGCCATATTGTCAGTATGATTGCCAGTGCCACTGCGCAATATTTTAGCAAAGTTAAACTGCCGTGTAGATGGTGTTCAAAGATTTTTAGTTGGACGTCACACAGGAACTGGATGGCCCATAACATGGCAATGTGGCGCTATTAAAACATTGGAGATGGGTCAAAATAACCAAGATGCATGGTAAACGGCACAGATTCCACTAATTCCTATGTCACCTGTCACCGAGCTAGCTGTAGCCTATCTAGGGTTATCAAAAACACATTACGTAAAATGAACTGTTTTTTGACATTTTGTCCTCAAACTATTTTGTACTTGGATGAAAATTTCCCAATGTGGTGGGAAATTTATGTCCAGGGTCAGCTTTTCTTGCCCTGATGGACGTTTTGTTGGTAGGGGGTATGAGAACATTTTGGAATCCATTAACATACCTGATTATCGCAACTTATGTTTTTTTTGCGGAAACAGATCAAATTGCGCCTGACGATGACGGTAAGCCTCGCATTATATTAGTAACTGTTAACTTCATTGGGTGGTAATGGTTTAGAAAATATGGTGTATTTGGACAAGCCCCCATAACATCGCTTGATTTTCTGAACAATTCGAAATTATAAAACCTAAAATGTTGGGAAACTATTTTTAAACCGGAACAGAACTTGCAGGATTAGCAAACTCAGAACAGCATATAACTGTCTCCCTTATATCCTCCAGAGGAAAATGAACCAAGACAATTAGCCATTTAAATACTTTGCAACGAGGTTCAGCATAGCTTTTGTATCCTTTTAGTCGGACAGTAGAAGTCAGCTTATTAGGAATGTAAACTAAGCCATCAATATTGCCTTTCATTAAAATTACTTGTATTATCTTCATAGACTGCATGACATTCTGACCAATATATCTGAAAGGTCTGATCAACAAACAGCTTATCAACCAAACAAATGGGTTCCCCTACTCAATCCAGACTACAGCTTATTCAAATTCAGCTGGGCGTTGTGCTCTCCTCACAATATTTATGTATAGAACCCGGGTCAATAAAATTTACTGGTGAGCGGTATAAACCACTGTATAATACGTGATTAATTCTCTCGGGGTTTTAGAATGGAGAATGTGAATAAAGCCACAAATATGTCGTACTCTATGATAGCTCATCTACAAACTTTTTTATTTATACACTGTTATTTTCAATTTTCATAGCATGACCTGTTTTGTGTCAGTTTATAAGTTTTCCTCTCTAGCAGGTTTCTCGAAACGCCCACTTTTGCAACATCTGCAGTGCTTGGTCAAAAGGTTTACCAATCATGTGCAGCCGTTTCTTCCTGCACACGGAAACTTCGGTGCACATTATCAAGTTAAACATCCGTTCGACAATATGTTAAGGACTAGGGAGTTCTCTTGTGCCATTGTTATTTCCTGCAAACGTTCCGCCCAATTACGATAATTCGCCTCCAGATAGCAGTATTGCGCATATTGGAAAAATGTTTAATGACTTGTTTTTGTTTATAGTCTTGTTTTTATCGAAAGATTTTATAAATCCTCATTTTGTTAAACTAAATTCGCGCTGATCTCGGTGAACCCTTAACTTTAGTAGAGAGGTAATCTAAACGTAACCGATGGAAAAAATATTTGGGATTGTTTAGGTGATACACAAAACGTCTGAAAACTGCATCTTAAAAACACTTTAAGGATGCAACGAACAGCGGTGTACTCACACTATTCGCAAATTTTATCATGTTTAAACAGCGGCTTTGAGTGCAATGCTGAATTCCGGTGAGTTAAAAAATTTCCCACATGAAAGTTGATTACAAGTACTATACTGGTCTTTTCGTATACACAAAAAACGAGAACGTAGTACATAGATTCTGAAGAATAGATAAATTTTAATTTTTATAAATGTGGAGGAGGCGTTTTTTTTCTAATTCTGGCTTTTATATGGGCCACTGCCGCCTATTTAGTTTCTTTTAGACAATGTGAAACCAGTATTGCAATGAACCAAAGATTCATGTTTCCCTAAATATAAGCTTCAACAAATCACCAAAAGCTGGCTCGCGATTGTGAGCTACGGAAATAAATATTGTATATGAAATAAGATTTTTGCTAAAGCGCATCCAAACTTCTTTAACATTTGCAAAAAAATTAATAGTACATTGCGCGAATTTTTTTATTTGGCGGACACTCGGAGACTACATCGTCTTACTTCTATTTGTTTGGGTAAATTCTACTTAAACAACTGACTAAAGTTATCCACTTACCTCGTTTGTATCAAATCCTATTTTGAGTGTCTGAGGACATTAAAAACAGAGGGTCTTGACTGACCAGTTAACGAATCTTGTATCAATGAAAATTTCCGGTAGTGTCCTACAACATTGGATTGCTTTTACCCAAACTTCTTACTGGGCCGCACTCATTGCACGTACTTCAATTATCAGCATTTTAAAATACCATGCATTCATTATCAGTTGTAGGTTCAACATAAATTAATAAAATGATTTTTGGAAGTCTCAATCGTACAATTTATTTTACATTTCCTTATTTTTTCCGTACTTCTTGGCTTACGTACTGGGTTTTGAAATTCCTCACTGGCATACCAAGTGCATTGTAGCCCTAATTACCATCCATATACCGATAGGACTTTCCTTAGCTAAGATAAAATAAGTACAGTAAGAATAAATCTGTGACCGTTTGAACTGCGTCTACTTGAATGAAAAATAAGGGATAGTGAAGCCAATGTGCGACATACTTGTGTATTTGACATGCCGATCTCCGTCCTCAGGTGCAATATAAGCATGGAGAACTGAATTACTTCCTCCTTTTAAAATTCCTCATGATTCTGTTGGACGGAGCTTACATTAAGGTTGAAACTCCTTGATATGAAAGAGACTCTAGAAGCCAAAATGAAATGCGGAACCGCAAAATCGCGATCAATGGCCTCCACTGAGGATTATATTACATATTTATCAAATATTCCTATAACTCGGATGATTCTATTGGATCTGCTCGCTTACACAGGCAAGAAATTAGCAACAGCCTCCATTATAAAAATCTGTCCAAAGAATTTGTATAAAAATCTGGCACTATGTTTATATATTCTTCATCATTTTCGTGGCAAAACGTATACAGCACACTTGTTTGATATCCGGTCCGGCACGAAATTTCCTATTATACCTATAAAACCCCTTCACTGGTTCGTGAAACATTAATTTTTTTTTCGATTTACACCGCTTCAGGGAAAAAATAAAGTAAACAGCCGTGGGATAGCGGTCACCACTGTTCTCAAAAGTCCATCAGCTTTCGGTAAATGGTCATTATTTCTGAGTTGTGGATAATAAATTGATTTTCGTTCAGCACATTTTCGTTTTTTCAAGCAACGGATATGGGTGAGGATTGTCACCAGCTGATGTTA
>NW_008751938.1:193895-244968 GCF_000715545.1 Opisthorchis viverrini
TTCAAGAAGACTCGTTCGGGAGAAGATCGGTGTCCAGTTTTGTAATTAAGATGCAGATTAGAGTTTTGCTTCCCCGATCGATGGTCTGTAAGTGGTCAGTTGGCATTTCCTAATAAATAACTCCGCATCGAAGGCCTTCCTTTCAGTGGTATACACAAGTTGGTCAGAAATTCTTCTACCAACTTTAATGATTCTCGTCTGCAAATGTGCTGCGTCATTGGATTTGGTCTCTGCGTTCTATGCTAATTCATTATTATTCTCCAGCGCAACTTGTGTACCTTGATTTCGGACGTGCTCACATTCATGCTTTTCGCAGATCTCAGTTTCGAGCGTTTCAAACTTAACTTTCACTTTCGGATCAGAATAATATGATCTGTTAGCAAATAATTATGAGAATTATTTTCACGAGGTATGGGCTTCCTCAAATAAGTACCAGATCTGACAGAGTAATTAATCAGTAACAACACTGATGTCGTCATCTGAAATGATGATGAGAACAAGTGACCTGTCTTGTATCACAAATTTAACTCCCGCCTGTGATACGTAAGCTGCTATTTCAATCCGCCTAGTAGACACCAAATACTCTACAAGCCATTTTGATTTAAATACGAACCTACACTTTGATTATCTGGTCAACAGTGTAATGTCGACGAAACTAGCTGGTTCCCAACAGGCACAGTTTCATTAGATGTAGGTCAATTTCCTTTTGATCTGCGAGCACGCTGCCTTAGAAATATGGACACCACCAGAAGACTCTGAGCCTATTGCACGGTAGGTTTTCACGGGCACCACGAGCTACGAGCTGATAAATAGTGTTGATATGAGTTCAGGGAGTTTACTTGGAGCTTGAGGAAGCTTGATGAAATGCTGTTATCCCGGATACCCTAGATGGAAGTCATTGTTACAATTTACAACAACAAACAATATCAGAGACAACAAATAACGCAACTATAGAAACAAAAACAAATATATTATAGTCCGACTTCATCATTCTCATGGCAGGACACCCACCGTTTTACTAACGCAGCAAAAGTCGGTATGATTTGTTCGCTTGATAAACATAATAGCATGTATTTTTCTGAGAGTCTTTGGACCCAGTGCACTGCAAAATTATTCGGACTCAGTACGGGCCAAACTTAGTAATTTGCTTACGGCTAAATCTGTTAGATTCTCATTCATTCCGTTAATTGTTTGCATGTGCAGCCTAACCACATTAGGCACACTTTCTAGATTCTTTCAGATTTTCGTATTAGGATATCTGCACATTACATGATAAGCTATTGACAGCCACAATTTAGCTATACAAGGTTTATTTAATGAACCTGTTGATATCTCCAAACTATGTCCGTTGCCTAGGACAACCAAACATTTCTCACAATACAACCGTCAGGGGCAGATCAATAAGGCCATTGCACCGTAACACCACATTTTAGTCAACATCAACGTGAAACTATGTTACTCAGGGACATGATTTTTGGTGTTTCAGTACCGCCCTGTCTTGTTACAAGAGGACAACAAAATAAATTTTAGGACCTCCATCCTTCTCGAGAATCACAAGCTTACGCATTTCTACAAACAAATTAATAGTTAAATTAGAGATACCGGTGAATACTTGACTACGTGAGTTTGTTTGGTAGTTGAACTCTTGGGGCTCATTGCACAATTGAATGTACTTACAATAGGTATTCCTTTGGCGACAGTGGGCGCATTACTACTGGGGAAAAACAGGTGTGGCAATGAACTGCGTATTGTTATATTCCCTTCTGTGTATTTAAAAGGTTGTTTCATTACATCATCTCAAACAACCAGTTGGCTTGAGTTGGCGCAAAGCACTTAAATAAAGGTGGCAAAATGAAATCTATATCATAAGGAATGCAAGTTTTAGCACATATTTTCATGGAAATTGTAAATCATTTGCGGCGATGCAGTTTTCAAACTTTATGTAACAGACAGACTCGCATGTGAACTCTAAAATAATCTCGATCATTTTGACTCAGCGGTCATACGCATCTATCGCGAATAACTTCAAAAGACCCAAAGCATGATGCGTTATGTTAACCAACTGTAGACCGTCGTCCCAGAGAGAGGTAAATTCTAATTAAGTAATCCAGAGTAGGTAACACGGAAAACAACTGAGAGCAACATTAGAATGAAATTGAATGTGACCTAATTACAGTAAACTACTTTGTTCAGGAAACTAACACATTTGGCCCAGCAACAGCCAAATGAATGCATGAAGAACAATCTATTCAACTTGTTCTTGTCGAACTTGCGGCAAAGCCTGACTGCCTGAATACCGTAACCGATCTGAAGTTAATCATCGAATCATTTGACGGAAAGCGTTTTTCTTAGCCTCTCTTGAAATATGTAAGGTGAATGGGTCGGCTGAATGCAGCTTAATAGTACTACATTAGCTAATGTTTGCCATTGTCATCACTGTCCTTGATGTGTTTTGAAATCAGATAGGATTGTTCATGATGTCATGAATAACGTGCCATGCATGCCTTTGAAACAATCCGGCATCGCATAGTAAGCTTTCAGTTCGGATGTCAGCTGGAGTGACCGGGTAATTCGGTTTAGATGTAAGTGGTTTTTCTTGCTGTTTGCTTCTTCAAACATACCCGGAGTTTACCGGCTAATCTTATCTTGGCCAGAAATATGAGACACATATGTGGCTTTCTCTGGAAAAACTATTAAGCACACGATTGGTTGCGTTAACATTGTGGAGATTTTACTGAAATCCACCAAAAATTGGCTGCCAGTTTGACTGATGTCTAGTCACCGTAAGTCCTCAAATTCGAAAAACTGATGTCGGTATCACCCATAAAAAAATTCAAAAGGCCAGAAGTTTTCGATGTTCGTGTAAAGGAAACAATCAGAAGTAAAATCCATTGCATTTTCTGGTTGGACCACAAGATGGTAACAGTGGATCAGGAAAACAGTCTCTCATGGACACCATTTAGTGTCTCATTTTCAATCAAAGGTTGGATATTCATGAGTTGATAGGTTATAATAAATTCTGCTTCGAGATGGTTTTCGCGGTCCTTCTTGAACGATACCTTTTCGATTTTCTTCTTCGTTTTTGCAAGAACAGGATGAGTTCTTAGTTTATCTTGGACCTGCAGAAAGGATGACTTTGTAAGTAGTGTGAAGAAAAAAGGTAAATAATTTCAATTTTTAACAAACAAGTTCTTCTGCGATGAGTTACATTCCGTCAAAAATTCATGAACCAACGAAATTGTCGCCCTTGTATCAATCATGTGCTTTACCGAGACAAATAGCTCTTTGTTATAGCATTGCAACTGTAGGCTGACTTCGTGTAACTTAACCGAAGGTCACATACCTGGATTATATTTGATTCCTTCCGCACCCTAGAACGCAAAAGCTGCCTGGTCGTCTGCAGTTATTGTAACTATGGTTTTCACATATGTTTTTTCAAATAACATTTTTCGCGTGATTTCCGATACCATTTAAATTCGCCGTATATCTTCCAAAAGTCGCGAAAACGGGCTTTTTCTGCTACGTTTGTTATATTAAAGACTTGAAAATACGAAAACCCAATGACAATTCAATTTTATGTCAACATTTTCTAAAGGTTCAAAAATATGCTTATGAGAAATAGCCTCTACTATGCGGGGGCTTCATGAAATTATGCTGCAACCCATTTATTCTGGTCGAAATTTTCCGTTTCATGTAGAATTAACACACATAACAAAACTGTATCGCTTATTGCACATAATCAAAACAAAGTTTCTGCAAGCAAGACGCAAATAATCGGAGTCTCAGGTTCTTTATGACTGTGTCGCACATTTATGAAAATGGACTAGTATATATATATATATATATATATGCGCCATATACGTAGTAACTGATGAGCCAAAGCCAACCATATTTGCTTAAATTTCAAACAGACCTCCGTGAAGTAGGCGTCATGTTCCATACTGGGCTATTAGAACTCGTCTAAAGTGAACTAACTTTCACAATGTTGCTCTGATCGTCTACTTCATAATATTTCACAGTTATCCACATATTCTCTCTAATCTCATCTTTGTATTTACTTACGTTGTTTCAATCCCACAGATTGTTATTATTACAATTATTACAATTACAATTACAATTACCATTATTATTACAATTGCATGATTATTTGACCCTACAACAGCCATATTTCATAAACTGCATAACCCTTCCTTCATTTTTGTGAGAATATTTCTGAGTAGGAATTTAGAACACTTTAAACTTAACGTGTTTTCACAACACCTCAAAAAGAAATTCATCTGTCACCTCATCCTGAATTTGCAAGGCTATCATATTACTATTTCCCCGCCTTTGTAGAAGAAAGGGTTCAGTTTACCAGAACGGTCTGCCTTACACCCGGGATGAACAGTTAGAGAGTTGCGTCAGTGTATCATAACTCCTACCATGCATTAAAGAGAGTGGACTAAATCTGCAACTCATAAACATCTGAGTTTCTAATAATAATCCACATCCACATTTTGATCTAACAATGAAAATGTCATGACTTACGAAAGCAACCAGACTTTCCCTAACAGCGTCGTCGTCTTCCGAGCCGTAAGCACAGACTGAGTGGTTCTTGTAAACATCTCCAACAAGGGATAATTCTTGAAGTACAGGGAAACAGTATTGTGCGAAGTAGTGTAGATATGTGCGGGGCATTGTGGAAAAATTTTTGCCAAATCAATGAACAGGCGGCAGAATCATCAAACCAAAACTTATTTTTTGCCTAGTGACAGCAAACTGGACCAACCCATTTCATCAAACTTACCAAAAGCAGCAACCTAAAAACTCATCAAATACTGGTTGAGCTAAAGATCACCCAAAATGCGATGGCTTAGTTGAGTTGAAGTCCACCGCAGTGATCAGCAGATAATGGCGAATAAGTAGTAGGTTGCCAGAAATTCGTATCACCGTTCACCAAACCAAAGATAAGGCTCACATTTAAAAATGCTTACAATTCGTAAACATGAACGGCAGACGAAAATTAAATATTCAGACAAATGACCGGATATTACCCAACTCAGTTTCAGTTTAAGGAAGATCTACGGACCAGATAACCAGAGAGCAATACGTTTGGAATAATGAACTTGACCAATAAATTGTTCAATCAAAATTATTTTAGGCAACAAAAGAGTATTTTAGTCTACGCTGTTTAGAATTATGCATATGTACGATTTTTCCCCCTAGCTGACCAAGTATACATGTCAGAGTAAAGATTATGACGCAGGCCCATAGTGTATCCACTCTGTCATCTAGAAAAATATCTGACGATGAGAAACAAATCAGAACCAAGTGCATCTGAGTAGATTTCAAGTAAATCAAACATGCAAGCAGTTGAGGCACGAAGTAGTCGATGGTCCGTAGGAAAAGCCTCTAGGGTTAGCAGTAGTCAGAGAGCTCTAGGAATACACGTAAATTGTACACTAGCTTCGAAGGTCCAAAGCCATCCACATGATGAAGCAAGCTGCACAGTCACCCTGAGCGACAAAATATCTGTTTAGTAGAAACTGGCACTACTAAGCAAACAGGACTAAAGCTCCACCTTAAGTAAACAAACAGCATTTTGTTCGATCAAGACGGAAAACGCGTAACCACCTACAAAACCACATTCACGTTACTTGAAGTGTATGGACTTACTGCCTGCAAGTTTCATAGACATCAAAACGAAAATTGGATTTATATGACTCGTTTGAAAAATTCACGTTGGCAACGATTCTGGGCTACCGCCCAGAGGAGATATATGTTTATATGTACCGACAGCTCATTGCGACGTGACACTGAACGACCTATTTATAACGCACTGACTATACGCCGAAAATCTCCATGCAATGTGGAGAGATCAACGTTACAGTTATGATCATCTGAATTGCTAATCGTTGAAGAAAAAATCAAAACTTTTCTAAGTGTCTCCTTAGAGCGGCCTCCAGAAAAATAGAAGTAGAAGGGCACGGTTCTAAATTCGGCTTAGGTTTTAATAAAACCAGAAAATGATCATTTACTGAAGGTAAGAGCTAAAATTGTTAATTGGTAGTGAGACTTGGGTGAA
Organism: Opisthorchis viverrini; assembly: GCF_000715545.1. Classification (NCBI taxonomy): domain Eukaryota; kingdom Metazoa; phylum Platyhelminthes; class Trematoda; order Opisthorchiida; family Opisthorchiidae; genus Opisthorchis; species Opisthorchis viverrini. The sequence continues at coordinate 199,960 of NW_008751938.1, forward strand.
TATTGAGAATTTCGCTCAAAATTCTACATAAAAATCTGGGATCAAAATTCACTGTTCTAAAAAATTGCGTTATCATTCACTTATTAACGCTATGCTACAAACTAATACCATCCAAAAATTCTGAAAGCTTATTTAGATGCCAGTCATCTTAACCTAGTGAGCATCTCTTGTATTGTCAGTTTTTGTCCTGACTTGGCAGATTATTTTATACCGCCTGATTATGTTCCGAGATTTAACTTGTGTGACTTTCGATTTCGTGGCAACCAGCAGCCCAGCCTCAGGATCCACTGACGTTCCCTGTCTCAAAATTATTAGAGCTTTCAATGCGTTCCACCGTATGCTCCTCTTCCTCGTTCATTTCTTCTCTTAGGTCTTATTAATTGGTCTTGAGATTCCCCTTGGGACTCACATAAAATAATTACAGCCTATGTGGGAGACTTGTGATAGAATAAGTTTGTTCACAAGCCCCTATATAACCAAAAGATATTTACGGAATGCAGTTTTATCCAATGTGAATTTTTACACATATTTTTATACCGTACTTAACTTTTCCGTGTAAGTTGCGGAAACCTTATTCCCTGCATCATTTGTGCGAGGATGAATAATGATTGACCTCTCAGGTGATTAGGATGTTCAATATACCGCTGCCTAACTACCGGCCCATTTCCGCACACACCATCCAAATTTATGGATACAATAAAAGTACTTCGGTGCAATACAAAAAATATGTAATGTTTCTAGTAAAATCCAGGCGTAAATTGCAGGAAACTTACAGACTGAATGTTCGTTAACCATGAAAATAAAAGACATCCTTCCGCGTTAGCAATCTTCCTTTGTCTCTCCTCTAAACTGAAAATACCTGCTTTAAAGAGCGAATTTCTCAAGGATTGAAAATATATTTATTAGGAAGTACAGCAATTAAAATACTTACATCCTTTGGGAATGCATGCATTGAGGGTGGAATGCAGATGGCGGTAAAGTCTTCGAGGTTTCATACAGTTTTTTATCTTTCGTAAATCTGGGCCGGAACAATTTGTTTCCGCCACGTATACTACTTATTACTTTTGTAGTAGGCGGGAAATTGCGGCTAAGGGTGTCAGCTGCAAGAAGAGTCTCTTTAGCTGAAATAAAACTTGATAAGATAGTTCGGTCTTTAAAAGCACTCTGAGGCCTAACTGAGATCTTCTGCTTAATTGACAATCATCACGATGCTTAGATTGTCGAATGAAAAATCTGGTTGTTTTCTTCAACCACAGAAGTGGCAGCTGGCGATGATGAATTAACAGTCCAATTTGTTGGTAGTGTGAGATTTGGGTTTTTGGTACTTCTCTGCTCTTCAGCATAGATTGACTTCACCTACAAGACGAAATATTTGCAAACTGTCCACTTTGTCAATCAAGTTAACCAGAGGGAACGCACAACGCAGGTGTACACACGGAACTCGAGTTCCTGGCTAAGGCTAATCCGGTGAAGAAAAGATATGCGATTTGAGTTTGTGTGGCCGCCAGTGGAGCACGCAGTACTCCTTATTGAGCCTTGTGTCCAATATATTGTCCAGGATAAGAATAAGTACAACTGTTGGCTGTCTGTAATAGTTCCCTGAACGTGCCGGTGATTTGTCAGTGGATCCCACTTAACTGGAGCGAACAAGGCAGAACATGCATATAGCACCCTTGAGACAGAATTCGGTCCTTCGGCATCTGTCTCAAATTGGACAAACGCTGAAGGTAATGCACAGACGATCCATGGATGTGCAGGTGAACCCATACTGAATTTACTGAACACCGGCAATCACATGCCCAAGCCAATGAAATTATCTCAGTTCAGTCGTGTAAGCTGGTGCCTGTGAACTTTAAATATCCAGGGCTCCATTGAGAACACTGAAATCCATACAGTTAACATAATGGCCCACATTTTCTCCGAATTCACATCGTAATACTTTGTGTAAAAACATCCATCATCTTATATTATTAACCATAAAACCGCATTTGTTCTCATTCAGTAATTAGGTTTAACCATGTTTGGCGGCAAATCTCCTTCAGTGGTCTAAATCACGCAGTTTTGAAATCGATCCTTAAGGTCGCTCAAACTATGGGACAAAAATTCTCACAAAGCGCCGTCTTATTAGAAGTTAAACAAGATTCGTTGTGCGTAATCTTTCTTATCCATGTTTTAAAGTATCCGACATTTCAGTGATTGCACAGCACTTAAAACGAATATCGTATACAATTTATTCCATTTGAGCTAATAAGAAAGGTACTTAAGGTCAGTGACGATGCTTCAGAGAAATCAGTCGGTCAGGTATTCTTCCGAACATTCAGACAGTTGTATCAACCTTTATTCTGCACGGCGAAGTGTGCTTTGTCGAACAAGTATGATCATCGTCCAAATAAGTATATATCGGACGTGTAACCTTGCACAGGGTCCCCATAACTTTGAACGGTCGCTGAGGAACATGTACAAGTGCACTATAAAAAAATTTCCTGCAACAAAGAATTTATGCCCAGTCGAACGACATAATGGATTTATCCTCGCAAAGACGTCCAATTTATCCAGTAAACTCCCACAAATTGGAGACAAAGGAAAAATCTCCTTGCCTTATTGGGAATAAGATGAATAAAAAAGCTGTAAGGGAACATTTTAATATGAAGATGTATAGATTAGCCAGATGGATGTATGGATTAGCCAGAATTATTCCCGTGTTGAATTCGGCTACTCACATATCAGATGCAAGACTTATTGGACAGTTGTTGACAATTAAGCAATATTACTGCAAAGATAACATGTCTAATATAGTATTAAACTCTAGACATGGCATATCTGGCAAAAAAGATTATTTTCTGCCGTGAAAAACAATGCAAATGGCAAAGTGGTTTTGTTCCGCATTAACCTCAAAAAGTGACCTTTTTTGAGTTTACGGATAGTAGCTTCGTTAGCATTCTGACCCCCAAAGATATGATACAAAGTGGCAACAACTGATAATAACCCCTCCTAATAGTAGCAAAAGTAACAAAGGACGTAAACAGGAAAGTGCGCATCTCACTGGCTTCCGCAGTAAAACGAAGCTTAATTGTGCACACAAAATGCAGTAGCTTCTATGGTAGTTAACATTGCATGGTAGATAAATGAGGTTTCACCATGAAAAAAACTGCAGCAATAACAGAGCATTTGGCCAAAAATATTACAACCACTGGAGCACATATAGGCGATCTTCCAATTCAGTCTAGCAAGTGAAACTAAAGGCTTTGGGAACAGTATGAATGGTTTGGTAAATTCTCGGTGCGCACACCATACTTAGCCCGTTAGTGTGGCAATCATTCTGCTCATGAGGTTAAAAGAAACAAGCATACTGCATTAAACGGCACATAAACAGCTGCAGACTTTTTTTGGGGCACACATTTTGCATCCTGATCCAAGGAAAATTCACCGTATCCAATCTATTCCACAAGGGATTACATACCTATCGTTTTGAGAAATAACAGTGTGATCAGTGTATAAATAAGTTGTTTAGAAAAACTGAAATCTTCAAGCACGATTTCAAACTCGCAGGTCTTTTCTGTGTCAGAATTTAAGACAAGGGAAATAAATCTTACAGGGAGTTACAGATATAGCCCATAAACTTACTATCTGTAGGGTGAATGTTTGCAAACACGGAGAAGAAATGTAACCTTTGTGTAAGTAGGGTCACGGTCATGAAAGTAAAACAGACTATATAATATATGCGCTACATTGGGTGAAAAAAAAAAAATAACGCTTACGTTCTTTTGCGTTTGTTTTTGTTCAGCAGCGTTGTGATGGGAGAAATACGCAAACATTAATCTGGTAAAACCATAAACACAGGAAGTACAACTCAGAATTTGAAATAAGTCTCAAATAAGGACAAGTTTTACTTTGTTTATCGTGATGGCACTCAGGTCGCTCAGTACAAGTTTGCATACGGAAGGGACTTCTATGGAAACATTTTACCTGCCTAACGAAGGTAGCCAGACTTACCAACTGCGTTATTTGACATGCATTGTGGTAGAAGGTGAATTGGCCGAAATTGAAAGAATTTCAATCAAATGACCAAGTAACCCATTTGTTTAATACTGCCATTCATTATTTGATTAAAACATTTTCCAGATATTAGTATCTGGCATACAAACGAATCGAAAATGAACAGACGCAGCCACGTTGTGCCCAAATCAGTTACAGTGCACTTGAAACAAAAAAAACACTAAACCAACTAGAATATGTTCTGAATGGAACCATAATATACATAACAGAATTTAAGTTTCGCAACCTGATACTGTACCCTCAAAACGACCCTGCAAAATGCTTGCCCATTTAGCGAGCTATCCATCCCAAAAATTCGAGCGTTGTCCGAATTATTTTACATGAGTACCGTTTCCTTTTGTATCTAAATGTTTTCTTGTGTATACGGCAATTACACAGAGGGAAGAATCAAAGATATGGGTTTGACGTAAAAAAGTAACGATCAACCCGGAGGTTGATCTCAGTTGGCAATAATTTGTTCGGGAGACAAAGTGAATTCCAAGGTACATGGTGGCATTCGTAGCACATTTGATCCCTTTTGCAAATTTTAATGAGCAGTGTCAGCTTACCGCCTTGGTTATAATTGTGCCCAGTGGAGAAATCGAAAAGGTATCAGATGGAGCAACAATAGAACAAAACAGGCATATATGTTGATTCAAGCAGAGAAGTATAGGTGGGATAACTGATAACTGTCATCTCTTACTTCCCAATCAAACAATAAGTCAATCAAAACCACCATCAACAAGATTTCACTGGCATGCAGGCGAAGAAAATGCTTCCGACAACTTGTATTATGTGCTACAAAGTTGGTCAGAAAAATACCCCCAGGAAATCAGGAAAGATTAACGACAATTAGTCATAAGATGCATAAAGACACACTGACAATAGTATGAACATTTTTAGTTGCACAAGGAAATATCAGTTACTCCGTTAAGTCTTACGGCGACATTTGAACCAAAGGTGCCCAAACGTGAATAGGCAATGTACGAAATGTGTCCGGGGCTACCTCACAAGTGTGAGCTGGTCAGTTCCATATTTATACGGTGACCCATGGATGCGACGTATGCAAAACAACGTGTCTTTTGGGCCCACCAATTGAGTCTTTCTACGGTGCTTACCAAATCGTCCGAAAAACAGGAAGGCAAGCTGAATGCATGTCGCGATATAAACCACTGATTAATCAAGGGAGGGCTGGTAAAAAGAGCTCTTTCCGGTTCCGTGCGGGGAAAAAATGACAACAAGAATATGATACAGTAAGAATTTATATCCACGAGGTTAGTTTATGATTCCGATCAAAGACTTCTGAAAAAATATGCAACACTGTTTTCACAAATGATTAATTTAAACGCCACGTTTGCCCGTGCAACATCTACTTGAAGGCTTATTCTATTGTTTGGACGAGTCTAACTGGCCAGTCAGTCAATCCTGGCTATTCTCATCTCAGCCTCCGCCGTAAATTTCGTTTCTTAACTATTCAGAACCGCATAGATTAAATGACTTGAGATGCCCATAAAAGACGGACGCAACAGGAAAGAACTTCCATTAAGTCATCTCCTCACGCACTCTCCGAAAAACGCGTTTAGATTGATCTTGCCATAAAACATTTCAAAGCCTCTTAGAAAGAAAGAAGCTTACAATTGTGACATGAAAGGAAACCGAAAACAAACCAACTCCTTGCAGCTTACTTTCTGACAATGTTTCGTTTACAGAAAATAAGCACAAAATTTTACTATGGTACGGATAATTTGCCAGTCCTCAAAATTTTAACTCACCGAGTTTAAGGTTTCATCAAGACATCAAATAAACAAACTGTTGCAAGGTATGCGCCACTCACCTACTGCGTTTTTGTGTATCGTATGCCCGGATGTTCAGCAAAACAAAGAATTTTAAAGTGGATTCCAGAACGCGGTGTGGCATGGTACATTCTGAGGATAATACAGGACTGCTGAGAGCTTAAAAAGAACGATATCATAAGAACCAGTTGGCATTATCATTTCTGAAACTTTAGAGTTACATTGGTTAGTGTAATTAGCTGCATCTTACCAGTTGCGTCAACTGGAGCCCGAAGAGAGTATTCGAATTTCTAAAAAGACATTTGGACAAACGTTCTTCACTACCAGAAAAAACGCGTCTATGTAATGGAAGCTTAATTTTTTGTATAAACTATCTTGGGTTGGCTTTTCTGAACATTGAAGCAACTTGCAGTAAAATTCTTACATACGGATGCTGATGTTGTAAATGTTCTTGTATAAATAAACCCATATCGTAATTGGTGGAAAAAACTCACACGCTCACTGGATGTCATAGATCTAAAATGTAAAACATAGCATATTATTTGCCTCCATTTTCAGTCAACACATGCATGCTTTGATTTAGATAAATTTAATATCGTACTTCGGCTTTTTAAAGCACAACAACTTTGGCATATCGGGCTCCAGCAGACACAAGGAACTTTTATACTGATCTTCATTGTTAGACCCTTCATCGACACGGAATTTCACGCCACATGATGATTTAATGAATCACATGACCCATCATTACAGATCTTCAAAATAATCTGCTCTAGGATGATAGACAGTTCAGACAGCAGATTCACGAGATCACGAAGGCAGCAGAAAAAGATAACACTCTGTGACAGTAAGGTATTCTTGTAATGTATAGCTTAACAGTCCTGATCAACGGGTATACAACAAATACTGTCCATGCATAATATATACTGTATACTATACTACTGCTATACTATTATATCATTACTATATTATATATTATATATGTATATATATTATACTATATTACCAATAAATATCAATTGACCCAATCCTCCAGCTCACAGATGATAGTTTACCGCCTTCAGATATCTGTTGCATGTAATACTCAAACGGATATGTAAGGTGGATGTTCAGCAAAACAAAGAATTTTAAAGTGGATTCCAGAACGCGGTGTGGCATGGTACATTCTGAGGATAATACAGGACTGCTGAGAGCTTAAAAAGAACGATATCATAAGAACCAGTTGGCATTATCATTTCTGAAACTTTAGAGTTACATTGGTTAGTGTAATTAGCTGCATCTTACCAGTTGCGTCAACTGGAGCCCGAAGAGAGTATTCGAATTTCTAAAAAGACATTTGGACAAACGTTCTTCACTACCAGAAAAAACGCGTCTATGTAATGGAAGCTTAATTTTTTGTATAAACTATCTTGGGTTGGCTTTTCTGAACATTGAAGCAACTTGCAGTAAAATTCTTACATACGGATGCTGATGTTGTAAATGTTCTTGTATAAATAAACCCATATCGTAATTGGTGGAAAAAACTCACACGCTCACTGGATGTCATAGATCTAAAATGTAAAACATAGCATATTATTTGCCTCCATTTTCAGTCAACACATGCATGCTTTGATTTAGATAAATTTAATATCGTACTTCGGCTTTTTAAAGCACAACAACTTTGGCATATCGGGCTCCAGCAGACACAAGGAACTTTTATACTGATCTTCATTGTTAGACCCTTCATCGACACGGAATTTCACGCCACATGATGATTTAATGAATCACATGACCCATCATTACAGATCTTCAAAATAATCTGCTCTAGGATGATAGACAGTTCAGACAGCAGATTCACGAGATCACGAAGGCAGCAGAAAAAGATAACACTCTGTGACAGTAAGGTATTCTTGTAATGTATAGCTTAACAGTCCTGATCAACGGGTATACAACAAATACTGTCCATGCATAATATATACTGTATACTATACTACTGCTATACTATTATATCATTACTATATTATATATTATATATGTATATATATTATACTATATTACCAATAAATATCAATTGACCCAATCCTCCAGCTCACAGATGATAGTTTACCGCCTTCAGATATCTGTTGCATGTAATACTCAAACGGATATGTAAGGCAATTGGGCTGATGACTATTAAATGTGGGTATCATACTTACTGGAAAAGAGTGCTTTTTGACGCAAATTATTGACTTACCTTGGAGATGAGTACGAATCTTTCTGTTTAGAAGGAACATCAAACATTGTTTTGATATCTAAATTTCTACGTACCTGAGAAGCTTAGCCTGTGTTTAGAAGTTCTGCAGCGGGAATGTTACATTTCTACCTTGACTCAACACCGGTTGATACCAGTCCTTCCTCATTGTCAAAAATTTTGGCCTTGGTGATCCCTAGAAGGGGCAGTACTTAATTAGAATTCGGAAAGTGTAAGCAGTGGTTTCTGAGGAGGCTGCTTTCCGTTGAGCTGCTGACAAATGCCTCCAAAACAGGGCTTTTTGCTGCCCAGTCAGCTTGGCAAGCAAAATTTCCGCGAAAAAAGCAGCAGCCTCATCGCTTTTGTGCATTACAGTTGCGTGAAGGATCAGCCTAGCTACCCAGTCAACATTGAGGACAGCAGCCCAGTAACTCGGTCAGTGCCCATTTGTATGTCTAAGGATTTGTCCAACCGGTCCAAGTCCTCAAATGTATGGATCATAAGGAATATGACATTCCTGACACTAAACAATGGATGATTTCGGCCGAAAAGACTTCGCAGTATCCTACCTACCTAACCTAGACTTCAATTTAAGGGTTTATAATGCCAAACTATAAGGACCACACACAGCCGAATAACAACCAACTGCAAACGAATTTTGAAACTACAAGAAATGTCGCGCAATGCCTGTCAGGATAGCGAGATTACGCAAAAAAACCGGGCGTTCAGCTTTTGAGTGCAGGAATATTTCTAACACAGTCATGTAATGGGGACAGCGTGAGACATAAAAGAGATTCAACAGCCAGTCGACAACTGTGGTTACGTGATGTGAATCCCGTGAGTGAAGGACGATCGGTGCTCTATTATGTCTAATTGGGAGTTAATCACCCCATTGGCCGTCCGCTCGTGGCTCGCGGTAAACTGTTTGAACCACTTACCGGGAGGTCACGGATTTGGGACCCATGGAGTTTCATGAGGTGCACATCACTGATGATCCTTAGTAAGAATAAAACAGTTGCGCAACGCTTCTCGGCTTTTGAGCATAGTTTGGTTTCGCCTATAAAACAAAATTTCCGTTAGACATAAATTTCTTTTATTAAAACTGCTCATAATTGTCTTCCGAAACGTGGCTCAGGCACTTATTTTCATCTAACTTGCGTGCAGGTAACCGTACAGTCACCAGTCGATAACAAGGTTCTCCGACATTCTAAGTGGTTTGTCTCATGCTGGCATTGGTAGTGATAGCTGTGTACCTAACAACCCACATTGTGCTGTTAAATCAAAAAGCCAGTAGCTAGACTTAAACCAAGGATGTGGGTCATCTGTATCGTCCCAAACGTCAGACTTGTCAACTAGTTAACTCGACGTCGTGGTACTGTTATTTAACACTAATCGCCTAGTCAATAGCGATGTTATCCGACTGGCTACTGATGCTAAGGAGTGGTATTTCTAAAACGGAGCAACATTCTAAGCTACATGTTTTCAAAATGTTTTAAGGTACTCAGCCAATTTTTTATTAAAGCACTCAATCGTTTCGATGTGAGACAGCATAATTCAGGAAGGATATTATCTCTTTGATAGTTTTGAATTAGATTAATAATTTGTGACTATACACTCCGCTTACCACTGATGGTTGAACACTAAATCGCATGAATCTCACTTTTTTTCACGATCCTGTATTAATGAAGTTATTATTGTCCTTATCAATGCATCTCCATGTAAACCTTTTCCTAAAATATTACTTACCAAGGATGTCCACCTGTTTTCAATAAACAAACACCGGGTAGCAAATGTAAGCATTCCGAACAGCGTTCTCAGTCTGCTGCACTTTTGTTCGTCTAGCTGTAAACAAGAGGTAACAGTATCCAGTTATTTGGAGTTTCACGCCCGAAAAGTAAAGATAGTGCAGAGCTTGCTTTAGAATTCAGCAGGCTCCAATTTGAAATAGCAATTATTATCTGTGGTTATCATTAAGCTTATTCCGGCTGTTCTGTTAGTACAACTCATACTTTATAGCTCCAGGGCTTGAAAAACTTGGGAATATTTCACTTTATTCTGCTTGAGCATCAGAATAGAAAAAAAAGATGTATAATTACTCCACCATTCCTCAAATGCCTATCTTTACGACGATTGCCACCGGCCGATAGCAGTTATTGTTTGAAAACCGAATTCCCACGGTTCTTGATAATGCTTGTATTGATAGGAGTATGTTTTCTATAGCCGAATAATTAAGGATCCAGGACGCCTTGAGAGTGACAACGCCGATTAACGTGAAGCACACATTCCCAAGGCAGCTGTCCATCATCAAGTTTACGCATCTCTCTAACATTCTTATTGATGTATCAGTCACGTGAAAATGACCGTGTGGTTTACACGTGCTCTAAAATCTCACGGTCCAGGTGAGAAATAGCTGAGTAGCTGAGTTAATCGACTGCAAAATAAAGGTCACTAACTACCTAACTCAGCAATGACTGCAACGCCCAGTGGGTTTCAAGCAACTAGCGATTTTTTTCAATTGCGGCGGTACATTTGCAGCGCGTTACTGCATATGCTTAGCTATTCTTTAAGACCGAGCCGTGTGACCAAACCAACTCGCAAGATGTTTGCAAATGAGTGAATAAAATATCATGAAAGGGTATCAGACAGTCACCTCGTTTTTAAGACTTTTACTTGGCAACTCATTATTACCAAAGTGAGCCCTTATCTGTGCGAAACCATACTTTTTTCGAATTGAAATCAGTAGATTTCATTAGGTCGTTTCCAATAAGCTGGTGTTCCTGAATGGTAGCCAAACAAAGATATCTAGCTCTCGAATAGTCAAATCTTTACATTCTTCTGCTGCGGAGGATTACTTCAGATATTTTGCCGCGAAATTCTTCGTTCATCCACGTGCCACTACAGTCCTGACATGCGGTCAGTTCTGTAGTTAGTTCACCTGCGCAGATCTCAGGAGCCCTGTTTGTCAGACACTTGAGAAAATTTCCTTTGAACTCCATGTACACAAGCTTTGAACAAGTAGATTATTAGCCGATAAAGCGTTTCGTTGTATCTCTAAACCAACACCACATCAAAAAACTTTAAAGTGTTTCAGAGGAGGAGTTTTGAAGGCACCAGCTCGAAGGTGGCCCAAATATTGGTGGTCGTATTGCGACAGTCACGGAAGTAGCGCCGAAGAAGACGGTGGTCGTTCGGCACTTAGTCCTTAAACGCCACGATCGTATTTATTCATAGAAAACATCGACTTAAAGCAGGCCGGAGACCAATACTGAAACGAAGTGGCCTGCGGTAGCATGCATCTTCAGTAGGTCCACTATTTTGCTTGCATCTCGTTTTCGATGCAAGACGGCTGGTCAATCGTAACAATCTCCCCACCACCAAATTCCCGCAGCAGGAAGCGGGAAAAGTTTAATGGAGCAGTTAGTTCAACCAGTGTTTGGATCTTGTATTTTTGCTTCTGACACAGAATATACCAATGAAGACAAAATCACGCGCACAAGCAAAATCAGGCTACATTAAAGATGAAAGTTAAAATAAAATTTTGAGTTTTGAAATTTGTTTTCAATTGTTTTGGGCTACCACTGGAGAGCGACGTGCAGAAATCGCCATTAAGGGTGCAGGAATCTACAGAGAAACGAATCACCATGAGACCTATTAGAACTGGAAAAGAAATGCGCGGAAATGTAAGAACAGATAGTGGACACCAACATGCTTTTGTCCACCTGCCATGGCGTATGCATCAAACAAGGCAACCGAGCTGATCTGGTGAGTTAGCACATTTGGCTGTAGAGTTTATCGTTGTAAGTAGGTGAGGGTGATCTAGTCGGTAGAAATTATGGCCCACAAACTTGTTGGGGAGCACTGGAAAGTCGTTGATAGACTACCGCAATAGCAAACATTTTATGAACCATGTCGCTACAACCCATAGGACAATGAGGATGATTTCATCAGACCTCTGCCCATTAAACATCCATGTGCGACGAATTGCGGGTATATCAGTGTGTATCAGTGTGTGTTAGTGGTATTAAAGGTACACATACCACACGATGATGTATGATGTCCTTGCGGTAGCAGTCAATAGCGAACGACATCAGACTGCAAGCAGTATTTAGTCCTTGAGAAAATGTTATCCTTTCAGGCGTACCCATCGGTAGTAATACGTGATGGTCTGACCAAATCGTCTTACTGGGCGTCGAGGCTGAAAAACAGTAGTTGGTCCCTTACTGGAGCGTAGTCGATTCTGGACCAGTTCGTGTCATATCAACAGTCAAAGGTGACAGTTTTAAGTATAAGAGATGGATGGTCATAGCGAATACAAAATTTTTACGTCATATGTACTCTTGGTGATGGTGCTCACTAATAGTTTGAAAAGTGCTGCAGCTGTTCATACGATTTGCAACCTAATTAATTATATTCTGTAAAGTTTTTTTCCTGATTTACAGACCTACTGCTTTTAATATATGTTGCGGCCGCTGATGCGCTACAATTGAGGACTTTTTACTCTTGCTCACAATTATATGTTACAAACCTGACCTGTGTTGTGGGCTCCCACGAACGCCGACTCAACGTACACACTACTCACTTGTCAAGCCGCTTCTCAAATCTGAAGAGACTACAGCTGATCAAATAGCAAACCAAGCTGCCTACGGTTAACTAATGCCTACTGGGAAGAGCGGAGGTTGCTCCGTGAACAAGCATCTTTTTCGCGCACTCTGCAGCAACACGTAGTTGATGGATGCGACAAATCAGACGGATGTCCACCTCGCATGATGAAAGCCCGAATTTGTGAGCAAAAATATGATATTCTAGCTCATTTTTTTCATAATATAACGAACATTAGTTAAAGACCTGTTCACGAGGTGACCACTGATTGAACACCGTAAACTTTTATGCTACACAAAGGTTGATATTCTCCAACGTTACGTCAACAACCGTGATGCTTGTGTTTACTTGTGGCCAAAAAGATCGCTTGGGTTATTTGCACAATATGTCCACCATTATGTTTAGCAATGGACTATGAACCGGGGCGCAAGACAGCTGCATCGTATGTGCACATATGACGCGGTTTTGGAGGTCCAGTCGGTTAAGTACGAGAGACAATAGAGTTCGGATTAGACACCATTTAAACCAATGTGAGTGAACCACTTTCCTGAACGTTCATAACAGTCTCTGAAATAGCCGAAATCGGTTTGTGGCTCTTTGCATAGTTATTTTCGTGACATTCTGTTATGCACTTAAAATATTAAGTGGGACTCACCAAACATTCAACTTATTTCTACAGTAATCCTTGTATGTTTGTGTTTTATTATTCGGTTGCTGACTTATTCGGAGTGGTCTGGGGTGCTGAAATATAAACATACTTGGTGCCGAAGGGTTTTTAAGGGGGTAGTTGTTAGAATGCAACATTCTGCCTTCTGTTTCGTGTTTTCTATTCTTCATAGTGACCGAATTTCCTCACACTTAAAATGGTATCCTATGAATTCACAGACATTAGATACGGTGCGCATCTACGGAACAGATTTTTTCTCGTAAACAAAAATGTTAGTGTTACTTGACGATGAAAGCATAACCTTTGCAGAACATTGGTTTAAAAAAGCGGAAGTTTTCTACCAAACATGAGAAAGGAACTGAGTGACACTGGTATACTACGTGTTCTTCAACTTAGATTTAGTACCAAACAGATGGCCATGTTGTAAAATAGTGAGTATTTCACGGTAGAATTTGAATCAGTTATGTCTATTACCCACAAAAGTCGTATTCACAACACGTTTCTCAGTTGTCTGCAAAACTGTTTACACTGGGCAAGATCACCTAATGTAGCAAGTACTAAATATGTTGTGGCCTTCATATAAACCAAAAAGCACAGCAGAATATTTTCTGTGTAACTCAGAATTTCACTTTGTTTCCAAGAAAACCACTCCATTTTTATTCGAAATCTACGTTGTGTGTCAAAGTACACTCCGAGTTGATACGCAGTCTAGAGAGAAATACATGTTGAGACGACCCTGTATCAAGTTTCGTTACATAGCTCACCCCTTATAAACACATCCATTGGATAAACTAGGGTATTTAGAGTTTGGACTATTAATCTTATCGTCCGCAGTTTAATGAATCAGGTTCGCATATATCTTTGGTACTACAATGCCAGAAACGTGCCCAGCTCTTTTTTGATCTGTTGGTCTTTCGTCATCATATTTAATAGACCGTAATTTCATTTGCCTTTCTTTCAGCAAACTCGACGCCCTAACCAAAATCAAAGATGTGTACAAAGATTACAACTTGCTTCTTCTTGTTGGCTGTAATTTATCCATCCTTTGCTGGTAAGTTCTGTGCTGATGCCTAAATTAATAACGTACGGACCTTTGACTTCACGTCACTCAGAATATTAAGGATCATTATACAAATCGATAATTACCTATATTGCCAGGTACGAATAATAAATCTAAACATTTCGCTGAGGTTCTGTCGTGGATTCTAGTACAAGAGGATCTTAGCTGTGTTGGCTATTCTCAATAAGCTGACAGACGCATGGCAGTGAGCACAAAAACACGCCCATGTAGACTATCTGCTTAGTTATAGTAAGAGTGTAAGTTTCGCTTTGACTAACATTTTGATATCCAACTTGATCTCCCCAAAATCTCTGGCCCTACGCCTAACGTGCTCCTGTCGTGATGACCAATCCCCAGTTAGATATCCAACTCTGTAGATCTAGTCCGCAATTAGAGGTGAACTACAGTACATTTGATTAAACTTTGTTTGGATTTAGAGGACGTATTCACCTCATTGAGCACTGGGTAAGAGGTTGGTAAGCCATAAGTGGGGCACCACTTTTCAGAGAATAGGTGTAATATGAGGGCCCAGCGGGGGTTTTCATGCTTTGATTAATACTTTCATTCGCACATGAAATTGTTTTTGACACCAGACTCGGCTGAATCCACCTGAATCTCTCGTTTGTGGCCTTTTGCTTCATTGGGAATGCCAAATCAATTATATATTTTTTGTGAACTGCCTTGCTATTTCCAATCTATCAATGGCCGGATTACCTGGCAGTCTCTTACCGAAACCACTAATTTTTGTCATAGATTTTGTAAGTGCATTTGATCAAAACTCGTAAGGCACAGGGTGAACGTTGATGAATTTAGTTCAGCGATCCACCGGGGACTTCAAAACAATAAACTGGTCTATCTAGACACGTTGAAGCTGCAGTAGACCGTTTAAAGCGTACTATTTTAACCCAAATTGCACCCTTTTGTACGGTTTACCGGATAATCTGTTATTGACCACTGAATTCATCAGCATACAATATTTCGGCATTAGCCGTTATGTGTGTAAGCAAACGGTCAGACAGGCCGTTTATTACCCGTTTATCGAATTATGTCATTTGTGAGTCAGCCTTTTTAAGTAGTCTGTCATTCGCGATTTTTCGACCGATGTTTAACCAAAAAATGGAAACACTTTTACCACGAGATAGTGGTATCCAGACTGAGTTCAGCAAAAACAGAATTAATTGGGTACTGCCAACAAATATTGACATGGGTAGGATCTCATTACCTGAAACGGTACAAGCTGGTAACCCCAGTGTTTCTCTATTTATTATCAAAGCATTTACAGAGTAATTTTTTGATCTACTAGAAAACGATCGTGCCAATGTTTTTACTATTAGCTCACAAGAATCATGGGATATTAGTTGGTTTCATCAAGTAAGAGCTAGCCATCAGCCCTCGTCAATTTCGTAACAACCGTCATCCCACATTTTATTGCGTTGAAAGGTATCATTAACGTCAACCCAGTGCATGAATATCTTGCGGTGAATATCAGGTTGACTTTGTATATAATCATAATCCCAATTCGTTTGGTTGCTGCAAGCAAATAAATGGGTATGATTGAAGATTGCGCGTGTTTTGGTAATATTTCTGAGAATATGAACAAATGGCTGCCACCCTTATCAAATTTGCTACCTAGCAGCTGTCAGACCACTGGACGTCTGCGCGTAGACTGTCCACACTGACTGATGACGGCCCACATAAGTCATCGGCGTGAGATGTAATCGGAGGAAGTTAGACCGGCGGGTCAACGCACAAAGACCAATTGGAAGTCTAGATATGACAGCATAACAGTAGGCACGAGCCTCGGTTACCTGCTTATCATCGAGGCACAGGAGTCTTTAAGACATAGAATGGAATCGTCCATTGGTATACTAAAGTATTATTAAAGATCGCCCATTAACACATCGCCTACCTAGTAATGGATAAGATGACGGTATCATGTCAACCCAAAGAGTAATAATGTAGCCACCTTAGAATGACGGGTAGACATGAGAAAACGGATCAGAATTATTTAGGCTCCCTATCAATCGACTGTATCCTATTGAATGGACCACACAAAAACCATAGTTGAATGTGGCCATCATAATCTAGTGCGCCGTTTACAAGTTAGGTGTAAATTACGCGTCCGTGCTAACTACATCCTGACGAATAATTTCACGCATGGACATATTTGCATACATAAGAAGTAATAACGTATCGATAAGTGTGTGGCTAGATTTCTTTAGTTATCCAGTAACCATAGGTGGCCTTTAGAGCCAATACCTCCACAAACCAAGAAAACCTGTCCAGTTTTATTGAATCACCTTACTAAACTCCTTCAAGACATCAGAATAAGAAATCTCCAACTATCCTTAAAAACAGCGTTTATTTAGCCACCTTTTTATTTCGTTCTATATCCACAGGAAGATATACATGTAAGTTGAATGATTTTGATCAAATTATAATGCCTTGTATAATATTTTGATTTCTGTAACTCGACTTGGAATTTTTATTTAATCAGAGAAAATGAAAAAGCCAAATCAGTATAAAGGAACTTTAAAAGGAATATTTCTGGTGTTCTCTGAATAGTCTACGTAAGTATGTCTACGACCTTGAAATGCACTTTGTCTGTAGCTACTTGAGAAAAATTTTCTAACTATATACATAAACGTTGTATTATGACACGCCCCGGAAATCGGTCATAAGATAATTTACGGACCCAACGAAGGCCAAACTGGATCTTCACTGAAAACTGCTCTAAAATTATTGTCTCAAATTACGGTAGACCGGTGGAATATATCATTGGAGTGGGCGAAACATTTACTATTTCCTTACATACTGAAATGAACCTGTGTTACCTCGCTAAACGTTTCGTTGCTCAAGATCGATTTTGGTTCATCGACCACTGCTGCCAGGGCTTTGGCATAATTTTGGCCACTTAGGCATCGTACCTCCTTTGTTTACATGGTGGTTATAAACTAAATACAGCTCCAGATGAACATTTAATTTCACTACACTTTATTTAATTCGGTTAATGTTATTGCGTTTTTTTCATCCTGCAAAGGTGCAAAGCTGGTAAATAAATTAGTTCGGAATATCTAAATTCTTTAAAGCATGAACCATTTGGGAACCAGCTAAGTTCCCAATCAGCTTATAATAGATTAATTAGCCAGTTATAAAGGCATAAGACTTGATATAAGGTGACCATTTTAAGTCCACAAAGGTCTGTCAGAAATCCTCATTTTGCTTTTGGTTTCTTTGCTTGGCTGTCAAAATGTTTGGAAGGTTGGCTTTTATTTATATTCATTCAACTCGATAAAATTTTCAGAGTTCTTGTGGATTCGCCAGACACTGAAACAAATCGTTGTCTATATAAGGTGCTACCAAAAACTCCTGAGTTGTATTTCGTTTAAAAGACGGTTTCGCATTTCTCATGTCAATATGCAGACCCAATACAAAGTGCTTTAATTTACAATTCAAAAATACGTGGCACAATATCTAACTTAATCACCGCAATTATCTGTCAACCGGTATGCCGAATAGACTGTCATGAATAACCAACAAAACTCCGCTTGTTTTGACTTTTGGTTGTTTTTCGATATTCTGATATCACTTGCCAGTGAGAAATTTGGATTCTGTTATAATAACGCCTTGCTTGACAACCATCATTCTCGGATTTATATCATTTACCGATGTTATATAATGCAACATTTTGCCTCTGAATGAACACGTTTCTGTTCTCGTCAGTACCACTCGAATACCGTATGCTAAATGCACGATTTTGAGAGAATCCATTTTACCAAATACGCATACAACATTTTTGTTCACAATTGCAGCTAAAAGTAACTTTCCCATGCAAGAGTGACTAATCTAATGGCTTTGATTATTTAAGCACATTACCATTTCTGACTATGACATTCTAGTCGAGTTTGTATCGCCCGAGACGGAATATTTTTAAGTAAATCCGGTTCATTTTAGTTCATTCACTGAGCAACAAAAATGCATGTTTTGAACTTGTGCTGATTATCGCGGAAGCATTTTTGTTGTTTCAATTGGATCTCGCGGAAACATCTAAGGAAGCTGATTTTTTAGTCACTCATGTATTTTAAGTAAATAGAGACAACTACAATCCCAAAGCACTGATCAGAAAATAATGGTGCCTCTATTATGTTCTGAATATGTGTATTCATTGCTTCACATTTTCCGACCTACAGTTAGACGGTTTTCCCCAGACTGTTTGCAACCACTAAAACAGGTTTTGCAAGTGTATTTCAAGCTTGAATATTATTAAAAATCGAGATGTTCTTCGGATAGCAACAAGCACTTTAGAGATATGGTCATCGTACGCAGCTATTTATTAAATGCACCTTCTTTAAGGTATTGAAATCTGTGGTACCGCCTACTACCAAGGCCAGCCAGTTCCCTGGGATGATTCGTATTATGATCCGACTAGCAAAATTTACAAGAATCTGGGAAGTCAGATATGTCTTGTGGTAAGTCTTTGTCAGTAGTTGGATTTTACCTTTAGTCCTAGTCTTGCATTTTTCACGTCATTTCAAACATCGGTTGTAAATAACCATAGTTTCAATGAATATAAAATGTGGCGTGCTTACTATAGCTGACTGGTTGCATAAACGACGTTCATTTAGGAGGAAATGAACAAAAACCAAGAAAAAAATCATATTCGACACCAGCAAATTGGCGTGTACGACCGAATTTAATGCTCGAAACTAATCGTGCCCATCTCGGGAAGAAATGTGTTAGATGACCATCCATTTAGAGTTGCTCACTAGATTTTCATTGAGGCAATTACGTTTCACAAAACTTCCTGGTCACTGATACGCCCTCTGTGGAGTCAAATTTTACCTGGGAAACTAGACGCTACAACGTCCAGCGCACGGAAAAGCTCTTGAGTAAAACTCTGATGCCCAAAATGAGTCTTGAAATACGAACTTTAGAACAAATCATATCATCCCTTCGGTTAAAATGTTTAACGCTTGAAAGAAGGCCTTGAGCTGCATTTGGAAGACTGACGCTTCTCATTTTCATCTTTTATTTCCTTAAAGTGCCGGTTTGCGTTTGCGCCAAATGCTACGCTGCAATCCGCATGGTCATTGTGCAATTCCACTGGAATGCAACGAGGCTCCGTGATTGTGACTTCCCACGTGTATTTTGACACAGACCGGTTGGAACGTGCACACGTGCGGGCGAATTCTTCCGACTTCATCTATTATATTCAAAGTCTTTTAGAGGCATACACTAGAACCCCTTCACCCTTGTATCCGTATTACGGCCAGATTTTCTATGTCCGGGGTAAGTAAATGGTAGGTTTGTATGGATAATTCGGTTTAGTTAGCATTTTCTCTAAAGGCTGACCGTTACCTTTGGTGGTTCGAACTTGGTGGAGTTTGTGATTCAGTACAGACTTAATGCTTAAAGTCAAAGAATCATTAGGACAAGAAATAATTGCATGGGCTGAACGCTGCAACATGTCTTGGCTGTTCCTTTCAGAATTAGGTGGGACTCAGGTGAGATTCACCGGGATTTTAGCAGGTTGCTTTCATTCGTGTTAACAAATGTCGACCACAAGAACATGTTTTGGGGGTAAACATTCTCAAACATAGTTGTTTATGAAACTGAATGACGGAGAAGTCTAGACAGTTAGCTCAGTCAAACGACGTTGTCGTCGTCCGAATTCACAAACAAGCTAATCACACCGCTTCAGTCTCGAAGAGTTTCCCTGTGATACGTAATATTTCGGACGCGCTGAGCACCCATTGTAGATATACTGATAACACCGGTTCTGAAGCTTGTAGTATCCTACTAATTGTTCCATATTTCTAATTAAGTCTATCTGGTACTTAGTTGAAAATCCTAATTAAACGAATTTCAGACACTTGCTTTAGTTCAAAAAATAGACCGGCTTCTGTTTCGGCGCTAAAGTGTTAGTATGTTATTGAAGTGTTGCAGTTAGGATAACAACTGTTGACGTATTACAGTGACTGGTTTTTGATAGTGGCAACGATGTCACAGTGACACTGAAACAGTTGACTGAAAATGTTGGAGTGTGCGCGGGCCTTACTGCATACCACATAGGCACCTGTCCAAAAAAAAGCTGGATTCTTCTGACCACAGTACAGACGAGTAATTTGCCATAGCCCTGCAGGTCTGGACTTCACAAAGACCTTTCTTCTACACCATGTGTAAGGTAATTCCTGGATTCGGTTTGGATGGTAAAGCTGCGCAAGCCAATTAATCGACTTGGGGCAAATGAAGTTGCCGTTGTACGCATGTGATACCGAGTGGCGTCGTATATTTTCTCCTTACCCAACACATCCAATAAGCCACAATCAATATCAGTATTAATAAGTAAAGGACTAAGATAATTGTACACTTCAAGTGTTAAACAAAAGGCGACTGTTTTATTGGAATGCTTTGTTTTGATATCATCTGAATCACTCACGTAGTAGTTATGCCCCAAATTGTCTGGCGGATTAACGATCTGGGCGGTTACCAATTCGTCATGAGATGTCTGATTATGCACAAAATGTCTCCTCAGTGTCCGAACACCATACAATCTGGCTATGAAGAGCGGATCAGTCGTGTGACTTAGTCGCGCTGCTCAGAACCAGCCTTACGCAGGTCTTTCACCCAATGCTTCCCAAGAATAATGAAACAAGTATACTCTGGGTCTCCGTTGTTCATCAGGTCTTTACTTTAATTGGTATTCGGAATGTCTAAACAGCTGTTTGTCATTTTGTTCACCACTTCCAACTGATCAGCCTTGAAGCACGATATGGTAGAAACTGTTTTTTACTCCAAGTCTTCGCACTGCCTATGGAGGATAAATTAATTCAGCTTACCTGGCTGTTAATAGCCAGCTCAAACTAACGGGATTAGCTAGCACGAAAAATCTGACGTTACATTCATGACACTATGATGAGTTTCAACATCTTTGACATCATTTCAGCCTAATTTCTGTTGTAGCAAATGCGAATCGATATCACTGGGGTACCGCGACGCTATTCTTCGTTGTAATTTGGACGCACAAAGACGCGATTTGGTGAGCATGTTCAACTCTGGAGGTGACTGGAGATGCAAGCGTTATAAGCGTGCATGTTTTCGATAACTTTTTTATGGATCAACAAGGATGGCTTTTATGCTAATACGTTTGGTCTGTGGATGTTGTAATAAAATATCCATGAAGCTATGACCTTTCTTATTGCTTCGGATGCTTGTATGCATATGTATCTTAATAAAAGGTATTTTTTACATATATATATGTGCATCGGAAGGTTTTGAAAATCTACACACCGCGATCGTCCTGGAGGTCTCCTACTTTAAGCAGGTTCACCAAATGAATCACTTCGACTTGACTTGGGGGCCCACAGTTGGTGACGCATCCTGATGACAGTGAACGATCAGGTAAATAGTGAATCAATGTGTTCATTGAACCTAACTGGCCTTTCCTTATGACTCAGCAGTTTTCCATTGGCGTTTTGTGGAATAGGCTGTTGTGTTTTATACTGAATAGTAATATGAAGGATTGAATGAAATATTTGACAAAAGAAGCAACCTTTAGGCCTAGTGTCTTATCGGATGCCGGACTAGACCAGCGCAACATACAACCCCGTAATCTACACTTGCAGCATAGCAACGTGAATCGTGAAATCTAGGTGGGTTTGAAATCCTGGTCTAGGCAGCTAACTTGAACAGCTGAGGATATCGCATCGCCGATTTCGGGTAAGACTAACACTGTTTGATGAGCAGCCGGTAGGTTTCTAAGCTTCGACTGGTCCTTCCGAACCAAACAAGGAGGTCAGTCTCCACGACTAGCGTTCGTCGTTGTGTTACTAAAAGTTTCTATTTCCGGAGCAAATGTCTCCCACAACTCTTCACTAATCACCATCCTCATGAGATGAAGTGAAAAAGAAACTGAGTACCCATATAAGGCATTTGCTTGAATAAGTGAACACAAGAGTAGGTTCATCTTCATAAGCCCTTTCAACGCGCACTACCTAAAGATGACTATTTAGGCTGGCACTTGGAAAAAATTGAAAAGGGAAACTTACAAGGTTATAAAGCGCGCCACTGTAAACATCTTCACCGAAACCTAATAATTCAGAATTAGATTTTAAAAAGGCACTCGACAAACCAGTCAACACTTGATCCTGTGATGCGCATTCCATGATTGCAGGATGAGTGGCGCTATATTCTCTCTAAGTCCGAGCTAATCGTAATACTGGCCAGTCGCTCTTGGTCGAAACGTTCCGTTCAAACTACTGGTCGACAAGTCGTAGACTGGAAGCTTTTTGGAGTTTTTTGAGGTACGAACTGCTGAAGACGCGGATGAAGCAGATGTACGGTAATTCTTGACCTTTCACCATAGATTGACTTCACTTGAAGTACCAAATCTCCATCGTATATATACCCAACCTGACCTCAGAAAAAGTGATCTAGACGTAATACACTACTGATAAGGATGGTGAAATTTATTCGACAGTCCACGACTAATTTCGCCCTTCTTGAGGCTCATCAGATATGCGCAGTCCCAAGGTTTCTTCCAACCTTATGTTCTACTTGAAACCATATTGCGCCTGGAACCCAGATGAGTCTCTCGTTAAACCAAATTTGTTTGCAAATGACTGTATTAAGGTAAAGTGTGCTTCGTTAATTGGCTGTGCTCTGAGGCGACTCAGAGCAGTCTCAGCCTCTGCGAGAAAATCAATCGCTATAATGATCATTTTTGCCTCATATATTTTTGTGCTATTGGCTGTCGTACATTTGGCTGCTACCCAGAGCAGAGCTCCAAGGAGAAGAAATTTCGGCCATGATTAGCTGTTCTCAGTGTATTTCAGACAACACGCAACCCGTTCCTCTCACTTCAAGAAGAGCTAATCGATATACCTTGATTTGGCGATTCTTCAGGGCTGCAACCAAACGAGGAATCACTAAAATAATTCCGTTACTTTTGCAACCTCTTCCACCGTAAGTACGTCTGCTTTTGATTTATTGTCCACACCGATTCCACACATTATACCCATGAGTGCCTAAGGGTTATTCTCGCTTCCAGGATAGTATCCTTAGTGGAATGTGAAATACTGCCGAAATTTGAGCGCACAGGAAGATGATGCTTGATACGGAACTACTTTTGGTGCTTCTTAATCTTGAGGGTAGTCTGTGACTCCAAAAAACTGAGAGCTTGCTGCCTATCTTATATCTTCAGATTTGTGTCGGTAGCGGCAACTTTTCCGACGCAACACATTTTTCTAACTACTTAAAGTTCACTCACTACCCTCAGGCGTCTTCAACCAACCACTTTGGACTGACAGGTTCGTTTCGGATACCAGCTGAACATTTTGTGTACATCCGTACATCTGCACATATGACGGGTAATGCGGTCTACTAGGAAATGTCAGCCATTTCCTAGACAAATTAATCCCATTGTTAAAAGAACTTAGGAAGTCATTGTTGAAATCTTTGAAGAAGGCTCCACATGACAACTAAAACGTCCGGCTATGACATTTTATTCCACTATGCTGCGTTCTGAATTCAAAAGTTTGCAAATTATATCAGATGTGCTTTAGCATAACAAACAATACTTGAACCCTGTGATATATAGTATGAAACGTTTGAGGTCAAAATACGGCACACTCGAATACGAGGTAACTCAATAAGTTTGACGGAGCAGACCTGATTCGATCTGATCACTTCGTGGAGTTCTTTCAAATTTTAAATGTCTACTTATGGTGAGGCGACGAATAATTGATGTGACAAAGACCGAGCCAGCAATAATCTTCAGGCTAACCACTCTTTAGTGCTCACAATCTATTTTTGGATAGTGGAGGCGATAATGATTTACTACAGTCTTGGGAACGATCAGCTTGTAAATGGGCCCTGGGCATATATATATATATATATAGGGCGTACAAGCAAACATTCCGGTTGCAACCCACACCACGTATCAATCTCTTGAGATAGTTTTTAGGGTTTTTTATAAACAACGATACGACTTGACACACGGTCTTGAATGTCTGATGTTGTAATCAGACATAAATTAACGATGGAAAGCCCAGTATTCGCAAACATCTCAAAACAATGCTGGCCGTTTACGTTTGTGGCTCCAAGCCATACGTTCCGGTTATCATGTCCGGCAGTCACCCAGCAAAGTTTTTGAGCTCAATATTTTTTTGCGTGTCCTCTTTAGGGAGAAGACCTAGAAATGTTGGTTTCTGGTGGAACGTCTTTGCAAGCTTGTCGCAGTAAACTTTACGTTACTACCGCTTAAAACGCTTTATTGTGCAACTGAACGTGCAACGAAGGTCAACAATTCTTAATCTGCGAGCAAATTGTTAGTGTGATTAAATATAAAGAAGGAAAATACCAACTGTAGTAGCCCCTAAAGTCAGCGAAACACTTATTCCAAACTAATACCGCATGATGAAAACGATATAATACAGGGTGGACAGCTATTTATTCAGTCTTAAGCGCAGCCCGGTGACATCAGTCTAACGCGAATTCAAAGTCCACATACTGTTATTTGCTGAAGTTACGCCTTATTCTTGCGTCCTAAAATGGCATTATATCAACTAAATAGGGCCTCTGCTTCGTAGACCAAAGGCAGCTTCGACTAAAACATAAATTTCCCTGAAATACTGCTATCAGTCTTTTTTGCAGAGGCTGATTAAATCATTGAGAATTTAAATGAATGCTATCCGGGTTCGCGCAACCTTGGCTGTAAACTGTTCACGAACCCAATTTTTGGTGTTCAACCGAACGCACCAACTCAAAATACCATCATAACACTAGAAAGCTTCGATAAATGTTTAAGGAGCAATCATCAATGGAGCGTAAATACGAAGATTACGGTCTCACTCGTTGTTGTGCTGTCCTAACTAACGCAGTAAAACCAGACATTACACACGTACTTGGTTACTGGCAGAATTTGCTTTCAAAATTTTTACAGATATCTTCGGAACAAATCTACTAGCCTCGTCAAGAGCACCGAGGTTCTTTGAAAGAGTGGAATAGAAAATCGAATTTAGCCTCATGCGCAACCGGTGTTTCTGGTTAGGCTTACCGAAGAGAACTTCTTGTCCGAAGGCAACTTATTTACGTACAGCTAAAAAAGGGGTTCAAAATTATCGACGCCACGAAATCAACTAACGCGGTGGACAGAGAGGTCTGTGCAAGAATGGTATTCTATAATATACGGGGGCCTGTGATGTCGCAAAACTAGACAGTCATTTGAAAAGCGCCCAATCCCCTTAGTGCATACTCTAACTTGTGGACGTGTGAGAGATCCAGGCGCACATACCTAGTAAGACCAACCACCAATATATATGATGACTTATCTCCCAAATGTTAATATAAGACTGAGGTAATGTTGCACCGTCTCACAATATGAAACTTCTAATGTACTGCGACCCCAAAATGATAATTTCATTAACTGTATAGGTGATAAGGTATCGACTAATAGTCCAATGCTACTTTGATGGTGAGGTGATACTTTTCTGCGGACACGTGTGTACGTGAGTGCGGTGTGGGCTACCGCAGAGCTGTCCTGAAAATCTAATAGCTTCATGTATTACGTCGGTACCTTAGCGTTGGGGGTGATCTGCTGTTGCCCGTTCATTCCACAATGCTGGGGAGAAAGTCCGCATGCAGCATCGTATTCCGTTAGGCTCAAATGGCTTGTAATCGTTCAAAACAGAGACTGATTTGTTGGCCACCACCACACAAATCAAGTGTTATTCAGTGATATACACGTATGTATACAGGAACTATAGGAATAAATGCATCTCGATTCAGGTACAAACAGATTTCAGAAGCTGATAAACAGAAAGTCCGACTAGAACGTAGGAAGGGATCCAATACAATGAGACTATTTATTTCCAAAGTAAATCTACAATCTACTCTTAACTATTATCATGTGACCCACTTTCAACGTCTTAAAAACTTATACTATATAAAATATGCACAGGTTACAATTCAATTCAGGTACAGTCAAGGGCTGATGTCTGAGAAGTTTCTAGTTGCAAAAGGTGCATACCAGTTGGCGGAAAACTTAGGTCTGAAATTATTTTTTCATTTTTTGTAGAAACGTTTTATATAGAAGGGTTACTTTCGCAAACTAGTAATTGAGAATCATACGCCTCTTGTCCAATGTTCAAATAAGGTTGCCAGCATATGGGAATACATCACATATCCATTCCACCAGCTTTCTATACTGAAAGCGTCTAATTGAGAGTTTCGCCGGATTCCTAAGTTAAAAAATGATTTATTCATGGTTCAGTACCACAAATTTAACCAAATGATAAATGACTCCCACTGATGACTCGGTTTTGATAACTCGCACCACCACTGCAAGCTTGGAGAAAACTTGGTTTTGGTGAAACGCAGTAGGTTCCCCGACTTTTACTGAGTAAAATGGAGTTAGACAAAATATAAGCATGTGATTAAAAAACGATGGATCGAAAAATTCTGAACTCCTTCACACGGTGAACATAAATTGTTTGCAACATGCGAAGTATACTCATTTGGAAATCACATGAGCGTTAATAGGAGACCCAGCCGTATCCCCTGTTCATGCTAGTCTCCAACTAAATCTAAAACACAAACGCTTCACATTTCAGGTAGCACTATATTCAAGATGCCAAAGTCTGATTTCCTCAGTGAACAAAATTTACAACCTGGAGGTAGATCTAAACGAATCTATCATTACCACCAACATGATCTACTGGAATGAAGCCTTGAAGGATGTTTAAGCAGTCTTATGAGCAATGTATTACATCAGAAAATATGCTTCAGTATGATTTGGATCGCGCCTCTGAAACCCGAGGCAGTATTTGTGTAAAATTTCGACTTAAAGAATACTGTAAAAGGGGATTAAGTTACCCCCTCCGTAGCACCATATAGGTTTATTGGGCCACGGATTAGTGCAGTTTTTATTCATGGATAGGTTATCAGTAGTAAATTTCTGTACAGCTCTTTTCACTCGCAGATCTATCTTTGGGGCGGACAGATTAAAAATCAAGAACCAACAGCTATATTAGTTTTTGATTTATCTAATCGCGCTCAAGTTGAACAGAGCTGAATCTTTTGGTTATCCGTATTGTTCGTAAAATCAGCGATACATTTTGGCATTCTACTACTAGCTTCGATCTCCCAAGGCTCACCAGGTTTACCCAGTAATCGCGCTTACTCCTATTTAGAAAACAAACTGTTCGTATGGAGGCTTTTCATGTCGTGACCTTAGATTTGTGACTTTAGATGTTCCCATATTATACACCATATGGCAGTCAATCTCTTCAACAAAATCCGAGCCGAGTTGGGCCTTGAAATCTAACTAGTTTGTGACTTAGAGCAAACACTCACTTGAAATTTCGCCACGTTTTGCTGAATGATTAGGCCAGAATTCACAATAGTGTTTTGATTAATTTGCACAGAATGCCACACTTTGACACTAGACCAATTCGTCAAAGTTTGGTTAAGTTTTGTGGTCCCGGGCTGGGGTAGCTGGACTGAGGCGAACACAGATGATAACATGTGCACACTACTCATCATTTGCATCAGTAGCCACAATTATTAGCACACAAATTACTTAGGAATGCGGTCGAAAAAAGGATTGCTTAGCCTTGGTTGATACAAGTATACCGCACTATTGCATCTTATATTTGCCTTCCAACTTAGCGGATTTCGCTGTGCAAATACTCGGCACGTTAGAGTCTCTGTGGGATAAGCGAGTTTAGACAGAATAACTGATTCAGATGTTTTTTTATGTGGGTGACATGAAATACATAATGGCAGGCAAACTCTTGCCCGTTGGCCTTGATTGATGAAAATTTTGCGCTTGTCTTACGATCGCTTTTGTATGACATGCTAGTTTTCGGTGCATATATCTAGCATGTGCATTTGTAAGTTCTTTTAGGCTCACCATCGTATGGAAATTTTCTGATCTCAAGGTCGTAGATTCAAGAATCAGTTAAGTGTCCCCGGTATACCCTACTGAATTGGACAACAGAACATAGATTTGGACAATTACACTTATGACTCCTAAGATGAATTCCGAGAATGAGCTTGGAGGCTTAACTACAAAGTGCGTAGGTCACAAAAATTTGTGCTCAGCATCTGAAAGTGAAAATGAACACGATAAATCTTTTGGCTGCAACACCCTCCCGGCAACTATCTGCCATCCGAAATCAGTATTAGGGCTGGGATACTGCCAGGGTGTCCAAGACTAGATAAAGGAAGTCGATTGGTATGGGCAGGGGTTCGAACCACAAACCTTGCGGTTAGTGAACTCGACTCCAACTCTTCAGCCATCTCACCCCAATCTAAAAGTGAACCAGTACGTAAAACTTTTTTCCGAACCCACATTTTCTGAGGCTCATGGGTCGTTTCTGGGATATCTTACTCCATCAAAATGAACTGACACTGTTTCTGAGGTTTTGAAATTATCCAGTGTTATTCGGGTTTTCTCCACTCCTGCCGAATTCTGCACCATGCCTCATTTCGCCTAATTCATTGGTGCTGTTGTTTAGTAGGGAGAGTAAATGCAACTCATCCATAAAACAGCCTTACGTTTAGAGATTATAAGTGACAGGCGATTATGGCTATTTTTCAAATGACTGGCTATCTGGTCCATTCCATTGATTCGTGCAAAATTGAACTCCAGTCCGTTTGATGATTCACACTATTGCAGCAACTTCGTGGTCCAAGGCAAAAGCCGTTTTGCTATGCGGATTGACTTTTTACAAAGGATTCATTAAAGGTATCGTATATATGACCTAAGGATAATTTGATCTGCCTCGGAACTCCGCGAGCATTCTCGTTTGTTTTATTTTTTAATAAATGTTTATTTAATTAATTATCTATATGTTTCTCCATGTCTATATAAAGGCAAAACGCATGCGTTTACCTCACTGATTTGAAGCTTACAATGTATGTGCATTTCTGCTGGAGAGAAAAGTAAAAGCAGGTCTATTCAGTACTATCTTATTGATCATCTAAACTAACTATACTATACCAACGTAAACGTACACTGGTACGGTGATAACTGTTTCTCGGATAAGTGAAGTTGGGTGAATATAACCGTCGTTTTCCTCGAGCAAAGAGCTACAGTTGCGTGTGATTGGCGTTGATCAGCGGAGATAAATCAAGAAGGAGTCCGTTCTGATTCACACTATCTGAGTTTTCAGCAATATATTAAGTGCGCCAATGTTCATTTAAGGTGTTGTTAATGTGTTGGAATATTGGTAATTCGGGTGCAGTAATTGGTAATGGATCAGATGGCTGTTGATCTGTTTACCGAGCTTGGAGACATTTGGTCACCAACATTTTAGGCGTTCCAGGTTTATCGGCTCGTTATTTCCACGACTGAAATAAGGAGAAAAATAGCTTTTGGCAGCCCCCAATAATATTACAGGTCGTGTTGATATAGAGTGCTCTTTGTGTGGGTGGAAATTACACTCAAAGGGCAGGATTGACGTCTGCTATGCAATCACCTTCAGTAAAGGCTCTATCCTATCTTATAATTATCCGGCCATCCGTACTGACCTTAGAAGATTTAGGAAAATCCTATCAATCCACTAGTTGCGACATTCCTAATAAATTTAGACAAACGTTCTGAACCAGGTCAAAACAACCAACACATCCATTTACCCATATTGAAGGATGCCCGGCAGCCGGTCCCTCAGTTGCTAGACTGGACGATCTTTCTTATTTGTCCAGCTCGACAGAACCAGTCAGACCGAGTGATCTCCCAGCAACAATATGTCCCGACTTATGGCATCATATGAGTGAACTCATCTATGGCACAAAGAGTCCGAATTTAAACACTTTGTAAGCTTTTACTATAATTGGTCCTATGCACAGATGAACCGCTTTGGAAAACCTGTTTACCAAATCTTAACACGACTGCACTCACTAGCGTTTCGTATTATCAGTTTCAAAGTATCACACATGGAGCTCTGCTACTCGCGTGTGGGCTTCGTTTGATCGTCATTTTCAGTAGTAGTTTAAACGGATACATATGCTTGTACCTTGAACTGCAACCGGTGACTTGTTGTTACGCACCAAATATTCCATCAGTCGTTAGAGGAAATGTGAACACATATACCACGCACAATTTCAGGGTTCTCAGTTTTTTTTGGTGCCAAGCAACCTTTAGTTTTAGAAAAGTTGTAAGGTGAAGATCAACTACACTTTTTACTTAGTGTAAAAATCTATCGTACACACGTCCGAAGCACAACCGCGTCATCATCATCGATACCACAACGAAAGATCTTAGCACTTAAGCCTCGCTGCCGTACAACCATAAATTGTTTAAAAAACGCTATCATGGGGGAAAGAATAAAAGTGAATTGATAGGGCCACACAAAAATGTTTATCATGGCGTCCTAAACGCATAAGGCCACCGATAAAAATCATGAAAGCCTACAGTGATTTGGAATTCTATATAACTGTGAAAAAAGTTAGGTTTTCCCTGGTGTTGGTTTTGGACAGATGCCAAAGCGTTCCAGTGAGAATTTTCATCAAAGAAAACCACCCCACCCCCATCCCCAAGGAATTCTACAAAAAGAAGCCTCACTCATTGTGCAGGTAATTCCAGAGATGCAAACTTTTGTCATAAAAAGCGCCACCCCAAAGAATCCTTTGTGACCGAAATCTAATGAGCAAATGATTATTCAAGTCCTGAATATGCTCGCAACACCGCCGAATGAAATAAATCAACTTGAAAAACTTGTGGATCTAGTGCAGAAAGACGCAAAAAATGAACAAGGTTCATAGAAAACAACGAGAATATATCAGAAAATACAGATATGTGTGTGAATATGTGCATACATGCGAGGAATATATGTAAGATTATGTGCTCTTTGTAAGTCATCCTGCCGATATTTTCAGTTGGCTTTAGAAAGATAAAAAAACAGTATCTGATACTGACCTAGGTGACAAATACAAACAACTATTACAAGCTTCCCCGTGTTTTAGTCGCCCGCCGCAAGCACGCATAAGCACCATTCTGAAAAGCTGTCCTATCCTAGCGTAACTTGCCTCAGACATCCGATTACAAATTAAAATATAATACTTCAGTTCAAAAACTGTGCATTTTGGCTCCTGTTAGGTGCCCTTCAATTAAAACCCTCCTCCGAGGGACACTTTGGGACGCAGAAAAAGCATTGTCTCAAGGAGGGGTGTGATTTGCCTAAAAGCCCGACACTGAGAAGTATTGAAAGCAATCGAAAGTGACTGAGCTTATATGGTACCCCGTTGCTTCGCTGTTAATTGAAGTTAACCGTTAAAAGATAGGAACAAGTCGATACTTCTCTCCTTTACAATTATTGCGGGAAAAAACTTGTCTATCAAGACCACCTGTGTAACCGGCCAAACTCTGTGGTTATAGAGACTTAAGGGCAGTGTCGAGTACTGCATTCCTTCATCTACCATACACTTCAGTATGAAAGTTACATTTGTTCTTGAAATAGGCAGGGTAGTTTTCGTGCTCTTTCGGTGCCGCAAACAGCATCATCATAACCAAACAGTAAACTCACAATAATGGAAAAAAGAAGTGTCATCTACAAAATCCAGCTGTGGAAACACTACGTGAGACAATCAAGGAGGAAACTGTCAATCAGATTCAGTGAAAGAAAGTTTACGCCTAGGGGAAAGAATTCTCTCTTGCTCAGCTCTGTACCTGAAGACCGAGAAGGACACGGATCCTACTGGATCCGCGTCAGCACACTAATACAAGGAAGAACATAGAAAAAGCAAATTCATGGAGGCGTGGTGATCCACTACTGGGGCAGTAATCATGTGAATGGAGATTGATCATGTCTATCATCCGTTGAGGAAAAAAGACATCCAGAACTATCGTACCCTGAGCCGGAGAAGTAATCAAAGGAGAAAACCGTAGAAATAAAACAGAAAACATCCATGTTGACAGGCAAATTAATTTGCAGCGTTCGTCAACAGTAAACATTTCTGAAGACCAAATGGGCTGAAATAAGGTAGGCGCCACAGAGAGAAAACAAGCAAATCTATCAACTAGGCTCATGACGACAAACTGCAAGTTGGGAACAGATCACTTAGGAAGAAAACAGTAAACCACTAAAGGTAGAGAGGATACCACCAGCCATTCATAAAGCAGAAGGGTGGACCGCAGCGCAGGTTAGATCACAAAGGGATCAACCTAAATAAGTAATGGTGATAAGCAGGGCCAATCGAGCGCAATACATTCAAACCACAATGCAATACAGACCATGAAATGACCAATCGGACTCCATGAAGGCCGAATATCAATAGCCAATTAGGTTTTGTCTCAAGCTGCTCTTTGCAAACACAGAAAGTAAAACTACACATCCAACAGCGCATCGATGACGTTTTCTCGAATAGTGATGAAACTTCTTCGAGTTCATTGCTAAGCTCGCCAAACTGATCAACAGCCACCTGATCAGCTACTGCCGAATGCACCCTAGTTACCAATGTTCCAACAGATTACTAACCGCGAGTTTGCTTATCGGTGAGTTAATTTCCTTAGTGTACTCCCAACTCGTCATCATTTTATCCAACAGTAGGCTAGCCGGAAAAACATTTCAATTGTCACGACCGAAAGGACAGGATATATGAAATTTCGCTCCGGCATACATCTCAGGCTTAGGGATTCCAATCCACTACTGAAGTAGACAAAACATATTGTTCTGGATGGCAATCACCCACTTCGTATATTGGTGAAAACAATGGCTCATTCAAAGTCGTCCGAATGATCAACGCCAGAAAGAGTGCATCCTATAGTTTGGTGAACACGCGCGGCTAAACAAGTCATACCTGGCATGCATTGGCACCAAGAAGCGGCTGCTCACCTTAGACGAACTGCTCAGACATAAACTGTCGGTTTGACACCCCTCCCAGTCCTGGCATGATCTAACCATTGCTGTACACTGGCGGAGAACACAGTTGGGCTGCATCCACTTCCCATTGTAGCCACGCTGAACCGTCTCAAGGCCTCTTGGAGGTCGGCAGCTGCAATGGCTTCCTCAGCGGTAGTCCAGTCTATCTTGCCAGGGCCCCTCCCAGGGGCGCTTTACCCCTGTCCCAGAGTATGCTCCTCAGTACCATCTACTTTTCCCAGTTTAGCCGCATCCGCAACGTTCCCGAAATCCCCCAGGAAAGCTCGCAAATGCCCGTCTTTAAGGGCTGTGACCATGCAGCCTACATCTGTACTCTGTCCTCGGCACCAAATGAGAGAATCAAAACTCCTCGCTACGTGCTCGTCTATCAGTGAACACGAATCAAGCGGTTACAACTCATTAGACATGAAGGTAACTATCTCATATGCGCCTCTCGAGCTTTCCTGGACGTTCATTAAACCTTAAAAACGGCGAACAAACATTGTGAAGCGGTTCCATCACATTCTCTGGGAGGGGTTAAACACTAGACCAGACTCTAATCGCATGCTTCATCAGCAGTGTACGAGGAAGCAATGCACTATCATTTCTTTTCGCACCTAACTTCTAATCTCTCCAAATCGCCCACGCCAGCGCCACAAAAAGAATAAGCTGATTTTGCTTCCGTTACTATAGTTCCCCATTGAGTCCTTATTCAGAGCAGTCCTCTTGTGTTACCAATGAGTTGAAAACTTCCTCTTCCTCAAAAACAGTCGATGATGGCGGTCCACTCCATGGGTAGTGCATTGAATAGCCAGGAGTCATGTAATTCGCGAATCTCTCATAGCTCGGTAACTCGGAAGGCCTGTTCAAATCAAACCAGTGATCATACTAGTTATCAGTGATAGAATCAGCTGATGATATACGCATATACATCACACACTTATTCATCGTAGATTTGAGTCTACCTCCGAACAAAACACATTTGTATTTTCAGGTGCAGTTGCGTCAGGTGGTTGAGCAAACCAGTAACTCCACAACTTTGCTGACGCTGCGATTTTGATCAGAGTACTCGGAAAGGAACCTAAATAAACACCGCGTCACAGGCTAAAGTCGGGTATTTGATTGGATGTAGACATTTCACATGATTCCCATGTGTCTTTTTGCATTTCTACTGACAATCCTCAGCACGGGTGCACACAGCTGAGAGCTTGAGGAACAGCGATGGCTCTAAACGAAAATACAAATTATCCAATTTATTAATATGAAGATTAGTTTGTACCTGATTATCGGACTAATAATGTTATAACTATATACTTTGCTCCAGAGCTCTCAACTCATACGGTTAAGAAAATGTACAGCTCAAAGTACCGTCTATCTATGCTATTCGAACTATGGTCCCTATATACTGCGCACTCACATCTTAATTAATTCTGCAAAAAATACCAAGGCCACAGAGTCAAACTCCAACACGTAGGACATATCACATCCGATACAACCGTTTTCCATATAAAATGTGAATCAACATTTGCACCACATTATACCTAAGTCTAGTTGGAAGTCCGATAAAAGTAAGTGAGCACATATTATAGCATTTTCAATGTAGAGTGTTTTCCCTGTAAAAATTCAGTTCGTGAACAAGCAAATAATGTTTATAAGGAACAGCAGCAACATCAGCGTGGATATTAGTGCCTCACCACCGTGCAACCACAAAGGTGATTAATTTATTCTTAAGCGGGAGGCACAGATAAACCCCCACTCTATCTGTCGTTTATAATATTTCTTAATCTAATTCGTATCATAAAGGCCGCTTCTTGTCTAACTTGGTGCGATATATGGGGTGTTTTTTCAATGAAATACGCTGCTTATGGGGTTATAAAATTCAACTAGACATTAGGCTTTAATTCCGTTGATATTCCCGTAAAATCCGATTAGCTTGCAAAAGAGTAGTATATTTCTGAAATTTGGGTTTAGGTAAAACAAAAGATTGACAGATGTTTGTGGATTGTGCCTGCCTAATGTGACCAAGGGAAGCTATATTTGCTCATCGACTTTTAGAATTTTTCAGTAAATTGTTCCTTTTGAATTACCCCGAAAAACCGAGACCAATTTGGACCAGAAGCATAAGAAACGCTGTTCCACGTTTTGCTGACTTTCTCATCACTGTGCACCTCACCGTGTGAATCTCTACTATATAGCGCGGCGGTAAAGTTTAGTCCTTCCTGTATTTGGCCATCTTACTCAAAAGTCAGACAGTCCAGACACCAGTCTGAAAGTCATGGGATGGACGATCATTCTGAATGACTCGAAAGTGAAGTGTGGACGCTCTCTCTCACTCGATGACCATATTACTTGACTCTTGTTCAGCAGTACAAGGCTAAAATTCGTTAATCGCTTTTCTAAAGATATATGAAGCTCTACTACACAGTTCTGGCTGATTTTTTAAGTACGCATAAATAAAATAAAATCTTCGAATTCAAGGGACGTAATGTTCGGTGGGATCTTTAGAAGGTCGTTGCTTAGTATTTGTTTGTTGTTTTCAAGAATCAGACCTGTCAACTTCTGAAAGCGCTGCAACCTGTACCACGTAGAATTCTCTAGAGTACAGTGCTGGAATGCCTCACATTTTGTATCATACAGTACAGAAGTATTAAAATGGAGGATACTACTGATGAAGCATGCTAGTAGTATATGTTTTTCCTCGAAACTGCGCCTCACGTCTAATGGAAGGTGGGGTTTATCAAAGAACCTGTGGGATTTCTTCGCAGCCTTCGTTAACAATCGCGTGACTGTCAATTAATATCCACAAAAGCTCAAGAAGACGCGTGATGATCTTCAGTGTTTTTAATATAAGGTGCGTATGAGATGTTAACTTTTCTGTCTAATAAACTGTAAATGTATGGTTGGTGTTTGCTAACAAACAACTCAGCGAAGAACGGCTTTCCTGTTTACAGTAGTAGTTCAGGATAAAGAATCAAGTTTTGCCTCGAATGTCCTACATTCTGTACAATGTTTCACATTAGTTAATAGGCCGAACATGCAAACCGGAAAGACTTCGCACGGCACAGCACGAGTTTTTTACGAAAGATCAACAGGAACAACATTCCTTCCGTTCATCCTTAAGTACAGCCCTCAATCGTACCTACTGACGCACATGGCAGTGACCATACTTTGACATATTCCGTCATTATTTAACTGTATCGAACTTGAATTTAGACCCCGTGAAACCTGACAGTTTTTGGACACCTTTTTGATGCAGAACGGTCGATTCCACCGCTGAAACGAAACGGGAACGTTGTCCGAACATAATCCGCCTTCTCATGATTAATTTAAGCGCAGTAGGCTTTTAGTATTCAACCAATAGCCAATCATATTCTTCGTTGAATCCGCCACCCGACATCTTTCAGACAGTTCGTTGCTGTAAGCGAGAACGACTATCCGCGTAAACAACATACTAGGTGCGAGAGAGACAAGGTCGCCTCGAATATCAGATGCCGGAAGCTGAATTCCCAATAAGACCAAAGATGTGCATCATTTGTGGGTTCTATCTACAGAGCAACACTTGTCGAATCAGAGTTACCATGTCTACAGAACACTGAAACTTTACAAATTAAGGTGGAGTAAATACTAACTCAGCAAGCCTGGTATCTAAATACAGCGAATCTGTGTTTATGAAACAGTCAATGCCATTTCCAGACAACCAGTTTAGCACAACTTGAGCGAAACAGCGGGTTTTCGGCACCTTATGTTCAAACATTTTTGGAAGAACTAAGCTCTACGTGAATGTCACAGGGTAGAGGTCAACAAAATGGAGCTGGTCAAGTCAAACAGAGATTAAATGAGTCATGTACTACTTATATCAGTATTTCCAGTAATCGTATTCTAGGTTGGGTTTTTGTGGGTGGGCGTTGCAATCAAGTATATCTGTGAACACACACGCCAGACCAGCCTGAGGTCAGGAGGCAAAGCTACCCATGCGCAAATCTATGCCAGTCAAGCGAACAACTGAAACTGACTGACATAATGGATAAGATAAACTTCATCTTTACAGAAAAGAGATCCCCTTTACGGAAGTTTACAAGTGACCTATAATATTTTTCAACATGTTCATACATCACAAACCAGATACTCGGCAGGAATCGGTTGAGTCTTACATCGGAGCAAAATTCCTGTGGGAATAAGAGCAACCGTTGAAATATATCTCATTTGAGTTTAATTAAAACCTAAGGTTGGTAGAAACCATTTGACTGCACTTTTCTGATGACCCTCGAGAAGTGCGAAAACGGTCGTTGGCTGTGGATGAAATAAATGAGTAACGTGTTATGTTCATACAAGACCTTTTTCAAGCCCGCTATTTCATGTCTGATCTTATTGAAAGAACTAAGCCTAGATTTAAAAGACTTCTAACTCAAAAATGCTTTGAAGAAGTGGGTCCTGATCATCACACATGAGGTTCCTGAATTTCCTTTAATATTAGAACTATAAATTAGAGACAATAAGCGTAGAAAGCCACCTCCCTAAATCCACTTTAGTTTGTCGTTTAAATTCCTTTCAGTAGTGGAGACCTCTCAGTGAACTGCCTCTTGGAGCAACTGCTCACGTGCTTTTCTAGATCCAACGTATGACACTGTAATGTCTTAAATCAAATCTTGGGTGTGAAAAGATCTGCGAAGGTGTGCATTGAGTAGTGTTCTAATATAGATACCACTAACGTTGGATATCATCACCTGCGATACACTAGTACATGTGACTGTCATATAGTTGTCGGCAAGTAAGTAATGAAAAAACTGCCGAAGGCTGAAGACTTATCTAAACAAAAGTTGAATAACCATAGGAACAGATTCCTGGACATATCACCTTCAACTTACAGCGCTAATGAAAGACGCTTATCCGCGCGTTGTGTCAGTTGAACGAACAATCATTACCGATAACAGGATAATCATATGTTGCAGGGCACTTTGGCAACAAAAATACCGCATGTTTAACACTGTGGTCGATTGTATGCCCCATCTTGTAGGGCTTGTAACCAAGTTCAAGGAGTATCAAGTTGGTTCTAACCAGGAATGCGCGAAAAACTCATGGCACCCAATTCAAGTATGGCCAGCATTTTTCGCCTCACCAAATTACAACCCGTTCCCCAAAAATCTTTCACAAAACCTTCCCAAAACCTTTCACAACCATGATGCATAAATTGAAGAACAAACTCAGGACAACTCTGTGAAGTCTCGCAAACAAGAAAAAGAACAGAAGCTTTGGAGTGTATGCTGAAGGAAGGGGTCACTTTCGACGATTTGTTTAGTGCGTTGTATACAATAACGGAAAATGACTTATATGGGATCCACGATTACAGATGCCTGTTCGACTTCAAGATTCAAGATCTCCTGTGAAGTTCGCTATACAGTAGCATCAGTAACAAATCTAAAGGACATGTGATTGAGTGTGGCTGTGTTTGGATTTACTAGTGCTGGTAAGACTGGAGAATTCTTGCTGAAAACATTTGTACCACACAAAGTGTTGGCCTGGACTGGAACTCAAAATTACAGAGTTCAATAACGTTTAAATACATGAATAAAAGTTACTGCACTTCGTTATTCAATGCCCCCTGTGAATCCTGGGAACCAAGGACCTTTGGCTAGCAACTGTGTTACTCAAGTGTTTGCACTGACGGAAAGATGTGATCAACGTAGACTATTACGTGTTCGAAATCCCGCTGATACTCTCGGACTTGAGTCTCCACTGCCAGATTCGTGCGTTTAAAAACAGAGGAAGTTGGCCGCGGTGTTACGAGAGGTCCCAGACCTATACACCAATGGCTATAAATTTCAAATAAAGGTACGATGACTGACCAATCCCAAACCTCCACGGTGTGTTTCTGGACACACAAATCTAAACAGATAAATACGTCGAACAAGAACGCAAAGGATTGTCATTTTCTATGGACAAGGCAGTTGTAAACCGATCTGGATCAACATTTCGGTGCAAAATTTTTCAGCGAACAGACAGTAAGTAGTATTCCATAGTATCTGAGGCATATGAATTTAGGGTCTAGGGCTTGCTACAAGAGAGTCGAATATAAAGTGAGGCACAATAAAGCATAAAGTGACCCGAAAATAACAGTTCCAGTTAAAATAAAGCCTTTTGTCAAGGACTTGTCAATGAATTAACCACAGATCTATGACTCATTCCAAAGAAGAATTCAGAAACCAATTTATGTTAAGGGCTTGATAGCCGTCAGCGGTATCTCAACGCGGAATCGTCACAGGCAAGTGCCAGTAGAAGCAAACCTACTACTACAAAGTTTGAATCACACAGAACCTACTTCCTCGCTCCATTCGGATCGATTGTTGTCGAAGCGAATTACTCACAGAGCGATTTCACCAAACCACACGCATGATCTTCCTGAAGACATGTAGGTTTTAGAGCACTTGTACGTCAACCAGATTTTGACAGAGGACATTGCTCTCCTTGAAAGTGTGATAACCGAGTGGGCGTAAAACGAATGGCACAAACGGGGTAGTCAATACAGAGGGAAGGAGACTGAAGGCATACCAGCAATGACCAACTTTTGTATTGGCTGCTCAGCGTCAGGCCTCCTCCATGTTGGGTGTAGCGGCTCCTTACAGAGCTATATCAGAGAAACGGATCCGCTATTATGCATCACTGAGCACGTTATGATGATTATCAGTAAAGTTTGAAAAGACGATGACTGCACAAACCTCATTCGCAGTGTCCAATCTACCTCGTGCTTCAAAAAGGCGCCACCTATTCCAATAGGAATGACAAATGGTGCTTTTTCAGACACGTTAAGCACTTTCGTTATCAGACATATTTTCTAGAGAACTTGTCAGTCTTCTCTGACTTTCTAACCTCGCCGTTTTCAAAGCACCCATCTTGAAAATTTTAATCCAGTCTGGCCAAATTCGCCCAACGACCACGGGCGACATCTCTGCAGATGAAGACAGAAAGCCTAAAAACCAAGTGTCAGGCTTGGCGAAAAGACCAGCGGACATATGATCAACAATCGTAACCGAACTTTAGTATAGTCTCATTGGGACGGATACCAGGGTCTGGGACTGCAACAGCTGTGAATCCGAGCCAAATAGTCTAACTGTAGAAATGTCTAACATCTGTAACCTGTGTGTTATGTAACTCGATTTTTTTGGATTACTTACTGCGTCGCGTGGCTCTACAGTTCACTCACGCTATAATGTCTTTAAGTGTGTTCGAAAACTTTTGATATTCTTCATGGTCGGCCTTGTAGCACGCTGAAACTTCATAGATTTAGATGTTGCGTTCATGACAATGGGACATCGAAGCATGTGACGCTATTGTGACACGCATTGTGACACTATTTTCATTTTCCCTCCCTTTTGTTGGCTTCCAAATTTGCTGACAAGTATACTCATTCTCCCCTAGCCTACCTAGCTACTCATTTGACCAATTTCGTACGGTCTCCCTGTTTTCATTAAACCAACTTATTTTGTAAACCAGTCATGATATCCGTATTGGAATAAGGAAGACGAATAAAGCCGTGGTCTGGAGCAGTCATAGGCATTTATGATGTTGACAGTTTTTCACTCACATTTGTCCATGTACACTTAACCAATCATTCAATTTTCTCACATATTCTTCCTGCTTTCTACTGATGGTTGCCCTAGGGACTCTGCAATACATGGTATCTGCTTTATCAAAACTTTCAGTCACTTTTGACGTGAACGCTCCTGTTACCATTTTTGTGAACAAGTATTATGGTATTTAGCTTGGGCGTTCGCACTCGACAGTTGGTTAGAGACGATAGATGCACTGAATCGTCGGGTCGTGTGGTATGCATCTCTTCAAGATAAACTTAGGCTGCATCCTCATACTCACATCTCCATACTTCCTGCTGATGCTAAAAATATGTTGGCTTGTAGTCCGTTCTTGTCTCAGCAATATGAATAACCCTTTCTTTATTGTGTACATACCTCCAAGTCTGTTTACCTCTTTGATCTCACCGGATGGCAGATAATCGCGCGGACCTTATCATAACCGTTGGTAGGAGCCGAGACGAGAGTTGGATGATAGAGATCTGTATAAGGTGATATAAGGAGGTATGCCGCTTGGATAGACACCACGATAGTGATAGATGAATAAAGAAGCAAGAGGGTTACTACAGTAACGATAATTTTACTTGGCTCATCATTGTCGGATATAAAGACCTCCAGAGGTAAGCAATGAATATGCCAATGTGATGGACTAACGACGGTAGAATATCACAACCGAAACTGACGTCAGCTTGAACAGCTGTCACAATAGCAAGTAAACAGTTATTTTGTTCTCTTTTATACAAGCTTCCCGTACGTAGCAGTTGTGATACGCATCTCTGTCAGCTGCCCAATCGTAAATTCAAATACCCAGGTGTGTAGCCTTCCGATGGTTCTAGAATTTTTGAGTGTTGTATCCGCGCCTATGGAGTTTTATCATCGTAACTACCCTCATTTTCCCGCCTTTTCAAGCCTCTTGTTTAAATCACGAGGCCGATTTAAAAAACTAACTACCCAGTTGTGGGCGTTTCTCGGACTGTTTCAAATGTCACTTACCTGTTTTCGGGAAGGCATGATTTCCAAAAAATGAACAAAGAACCAGCCAGAGTTATCACGTTTCTATCTAGCAATCCTTTTTTTATAGAATTCTACTAGAGATGACAGGATTCTCGTTAGTGATACTTTTCCCTTAAGCATTATTAAACGTGTCACGTACAAGACAATTTAGGCTTTATGTTTTTATTTAAAACCATCATTCTTGAATCCAAAGCTTATTTCACCCTAATTTTACAGCCAATCCGTCATCTTTTTTTCTATTTGAATCTCAAGCTAAAGATTTTCAAACTCCATTTTTTCGTTCGTGCATTTGTAGATTCCGCTCCGCTTGAACATAATGTTTTGGGGCCAGGAATTTTGTTTCGTACTTTTCGTTTGCCTTTTTCTGGCAGTCGCCTCATCAAATGAAGGTAACCCAGCGAATGCATACCTAAGCATATTTTTGGATACCTATGTTCCAGGTTGTTTGAGTTACATAGCTAAAGATGAACCAGTAGAGAGGCTAACTAAATCTGTTTTCAAAAATGTTTGTGCATTTCACGAAAATGACTGTATTTTATTTTTTTTCACTGCCCTAGCGAAAAACATAAGTAAGTTTTTTGGCAGTGAACATTATCAAAAACCGGATGTTATCCCATGCCTGTGCTATGACAGCCTGTGATATTTCAAATCAGCGATTTTATGAAATATAGTGTAGTGAGTTTTTGTGGACTCCCAATTTTGATTGCGAATTGCCAGATTTCAGAACCCCATAATCTTCATTTGAGTAGGACATACTGAGCGCGCGTTGTTGTCGACGGCATCATATGTATTCGTATAAGTGCTGAGTCTTTTGCTTGTAGGTGTTGATATACGTGGAAAAGTCTACATGACAGGTATGGAGTTGCCTTGGTTTGGAGATCTGGCTAATAAAACAAGTGATCTTTACAAGGGGCTGGAAGAACATTTATGTTATACGGTAAGTCCAGTAATGACTACTTCACTCAGACGGAAGTTTCAAACTTTAGACTGGGGCACATTCTTTCTTGCCTTGTGCTGCTGAGAAACAAAGTATTTTTCACACTTTTCTCTCAGCTGTGAGATATGTTCACTGACTGACAGTTCCGATAAGATGAACATATTGAATCATGGTCGTATGAGAGCATATGCAGCACGATGCATATTACTCAGAGAACTTCCTAGAATGAAGCAACAATTGTACTGCACTACACTCCTCTAGAAAACATCTCTTTAGGACCAAAAAGGGTTTATTTTTGGCACCCAAAAAGGCTAGTGCACTTTCCAAGGCAGAATAGTACAAATGCAACATATCTGTGCACTCATATTAGCTAGCCAAAATCACTTCGGGAAATTGATGTTACCAACAACTCAGCTACAGTAGCTTAGACTATATTAAGCTCTGGCTAAGCTCTAGTAATCTGTGGGGAAACATCTCATCTACCTACAAGAACACTGCAATCACTCTATATTTCCAGCAGGATATTCCCCAGTAGAATGCACGGATCTCTTGTTACACTGCACAGAACGCTATCACCATACTGTATGTAAGCGGTTCTCAGAAAACAAAACATTGGTCTGGAAAGTCGAGCAGACCTTGAACTAATGACGACAGTTCCTCAGCATTTCTACCATGGGCTTTCCTCAACAGGCAAGAAATCCTACAAGACCAAAATAAAAATGCCTCCCTGGTGGAAATCTCCCCCTATGGGGGAAGCAAACTATTGAGGCCAGACAGAAGATGGTAGTGACGTATCAGTGCACACTGACCTAACTAGCAGGAGGAAATAGGCAAGTCCACCATGTCTGATACCTGACTCAGATACTCTCATCTGAAA
This sequence comes from Opisthorchis viverrini, assembly GCF_000715545.1. Taxonomy (NCBI): domain Eukaryota; kingdom Metazoa; phylum Platyhelminthes; class Trematoda; order Opisthorchiida; family Opisthorchiidae; genus Opisthorchis; species Opisthorchis viverrini. Next base: position 243,594 of record NW_008751938.1, read on the forward strand.
ACCAAATAGAAAAAATCATTGATCCGTACATTCCTTAGTGTGAACAGAAGGTGTTGTTGACGGTCGGATAGATTTCTACTTTTTCATATTATCCAAACACATGTACAATGGAACGCCGTCCCTGGAATGCAGATTTTTCAAGATATCTCAATGATTTTTTCGGCAATTTTAATGCTGTCTGACTTTGCAGTGGACTTATAGAGACATATTTTCTCAGGCAAGTTAAATGGGAACTTTTTCAATGAAAAATTGTAAGTATTCCTCATATACGGTTTAAAATAATTTTATTTGTTGGTTTGACAAGTAAAACATCTTTTCAGAAGACCAACTGAAGCGACATTTTCCGATATCCTCTCGACATGCAGTAATCTTAAGCAGTCAGAGAGAGGGACGACCGCACCGTTTATCGTTTCTCTCTGAGCCACCTCGTATCCATAGTCACTATTCAGGAATTTGTGCTTCATTCTAAAAAACGCAAGAATATTGACCATTTAACATAAACATCATGGGAAAAGCACAGCTTTATTCAAGTCGTGTTCGAACCAGTCTCAAAGGAATTGAACGTATGATCGTAAATTTTCAGCAAGCAAGAACAGTTGTGCTATTTACACTACCCAGGGGAAGAAATCCCTCGAGGTATTTTATCGTAGTAAAGGTTGTCTAGTAACCATGACGACATCGTAGCCCGGACTTGGTGAAGGCCTGTGAACTCTGTTCAGCCTCTGTGATTCTGTACACTTTCTTTTGCACTAAGGGGCTAAGTGAAAAGTTCTTCAGCACATGTGACAAATACATACGAAGGAAGTCACACATAGTCCGTAAGCGCTGTTGTTTTAGACATCATACAGTTAACGACTTTGGCAATCTTTCCTGTGCAAAAACCAAATAACATTACAACGAGCATATAACTCGCCATTTTCGTTTATCAAGTACCCCACTAAAGGGAAAACGAAAGAGCACTTTACTAACTATGATGTTGTAAGCCAAGTTCCGTCGAAAGAGACGATCAAACCGATTTTATTCGCTGAAGAATACTGTATGAGTTGCAAAAGTTTTATTTCTTTTATCACTCACTTCCACACATTGGACAAGAATATTCATTAAGGACGATAATTTAACGTGTATGGGACACACCGAAGTTGATATCACAAATGCTTTCCTCATTAAGGGTGACCATAAACCAAAAGTATGGCCATCAAGGTGTGAAACACTATCAATACGTACGTCCACTTGTCACAAGAACTGTACACGTCAACGCGTGCTATGTATTGGCCTTCTAACCACCTGAAGACGCGAAAAATCAAACAGTCGGTGTACTGAGTTCATTCACCTAATAATTTCACAAATATATGTTGAACAAATTATTTTCAGGAAC
>NW_008751938.1:245033-259511 GCF_000715545.1 Opisthorchis viverrini
ACGGATGTCTCCAAGGATCGGTGATTGCCACAACCCGAGTCTGGTTTGACGTAGGTCGACTCGAGGAAGGCCAAGTACAGTTAGAATCGTCGGAATTCTTGGATAATCTAAAGAAGTTGTTGGAAGCGTATAAAAAGCACGCTGAGCCAAACGTAGCCTACTACGGCGAAGTGATCTACGTTAGAGGTGAGTGGGATATTATCACTCTTGTTCATGTGTTAGGTACCTAGAAATTAAACGCATCTCAGGTTAACTAAGAAAGTAGGTTGTCGCTGTGGTTCACGCAGATGGATTAAAACTGCAAAAACAGTTTGTTGTTCATACATATATATTTTTTTTAATAAAAAAAATTGGTTAACCAGAATCAGGTCAGCTGGCTATCAATTTACCCCTCATATTACGGCATGTATCCTAATAACTGATATCCATGTCAGCGTCTAGATATTTCTTGTTCCCATTGCTGAAAATACTTGAGTTTGAGAGAATCTACAGTTTTGAATGTATCATTAAACCTTGAAAACTGAAGCGTCGACGCCTATGATTTCTTTATATCGAAGTATAATACCTAAGTCCTAAGTTAATTGAACGGATTATCAAAGGTAAATCATGTACCTACCCCTATAATACAGGATCTGTCTAAACGATTGGCTACCAGCTAAAGTAGCTGACCTAAAATTTTTCCTAAACTAGAGCTCTACCACATTTTCCCACGGAGGACTAACCTCACAGAATTTATTATGTGTAATTCACTTTTTCAGTTAGCAGCTACCTCAAGGAAACAATCAACAGAAAGCACTATCTCCCCACGAGTCGGATTTCTCTCAATTTCATGAACTTATTTAGCAGAAAGTGCCCAGTAGGACATTGTAATTTACGTTGAAAATGAAATTAACAAAGTCTACAAGTAATGCACAAGAGGCAGTCTGCCCGATTTCTATGCTGCAAATTTGACACATGTGTGATTACAAAACGCCCAGCGGTATGTAGTGGGTAGATTTAGGTTCAGATTTCAGTGTTATCCAAAGTCTTCTTTCTCGTAGCGCTGAAGTGATTAACCCTTGACTTGGCAGAGGGGATGCTGCTCGCCTTCCGGAATGGTACCACTGGTTTCCCACTGCGCCTGGTTGGAGACACTACAAGATATGGTTGCCACACTTCCGTGTCAGGGCGTTCTTGGTTTCAGTCTCTATTCAGATTGCCTGAGTGAATGTTTTGAAGTGTGTGCACCTCGGAATGATTGTGGTAAGCTAGCACTAAGTCTTTTCCCGTTCAGGTTTTTTTTATTTTCTTACAATAAGGCTTTCTAATAAATTATGGTTGTACGGCAGCGAAGCGTCGGTGCTAAACACTAATGTCATGCTCTCCATTATGACGGTGAGTGTTTTAGTCGTTTTCAAATAGTTACCTTCGCCAACTTTTGTTAAACGGCCCCATCGAAATAGTAGTGTTTCTGTTACAACAGAGTCTTCTATAGTGACACCACACCACGCTTATATGCCAAATAACTTTCGCTCAGCTTCACCTGTACGTAACTACAAGTACCAGTTATGGAATCTTTACAAACCAGGAAAACAGTGACAGTGTGACCTTCAATTGAGAAATTCGCAAGATCCCCAAGGAATGACCTTTAGAATTCAGCATTTGGAGGTGCCACATAACCGGAAAAGCCCACCCGAAAAGTAACCAAAATAGAAACTGAACTACCGACTGTTCTATCTAAATGAGTCACTTTAAGGCGAACGACATCGCTGCTGCCTCTGATCAATCAGTACAACTTAATCTAGCATTGGATCTTGTTTTCCATTTTTAACATGCTTCGACCAGATACATTCACTCAAAACCAAGGAGTAGCCAAGCAAACGTCTACATTCCCTACCGTAGCAGTTGACTTGCCTGAAATTGTACCAACATTTCATTGTATGTTCCAAAATATTCAATGAAAATTGCTTTTCTCTTTTCAGCTGTTGCTAAGCAAGCTACTCAGAGCGTCAGGATTTTGTCATTCCTCTTGCTGGCGGTGTGTGGACACCTACTATGGTGACCAGCTGCGCCGGTGATCTAGTTCAGAGGGACTAATGCTGTCACAAAACTGACCGATTTGATAAAATTTTATTCTCTGGTAATCACATATCCTCGTGCATATTCAGCGTGCCCACAGAGTATGCTAAAGGCCCGTTATCACTTGAACTTCTTGCTTCATTGCCGCTGTTCTTCCTCCTAACAGCAATGTTGTTGGCAAAGCCAAATCAGTAAGAACTGTTTGCATGGCAAAACGCCATATTTTATTACTATAGAAATGCTCTCGATGTGTAACCATTCAGTAATCGAATAATACCAATAATAATCGAATAGTTGTTCAGACGTATCTTCCTTTCAGTGCCTAGCTACCATGCGACTTGAAGGAAGCACGGGGGCTGGGGTACCGTCAGATTGTTCAAGCCTTGACTGGAGTAGTTGAGATCGCACCCTCCGGTCTGTAGGCTCGTACCTGAACCACCAAGCTATCTCATTCATCCACCTAGCCGTGCTGCCTAGTCATACTTCTCCTGTTGATTTGCATAGTAGCAGAAGGCTGTAAATGAAACTGGTTCCGTAGTGTTGTTAAGTGCGAAAAATTACCTGTGGACTTTCCATCAGTGCTGCGGGTTAAGCTCTGATAACTTGACTGAGTAGCTCTGCTGCTGAACTGAGTCACTGGGGTTTCTGTACTGCAATTAAATATCATTTAGTTCAATCACCGTCTTTTAAAAATCTTGTGTTATCAAAGTATAACTCTTAATCACTCGTCTACTGTGAAACGCGCAACTATCAACTAACAATCTATGATACTTACATGGAACGTGCATTCCCATCCCATCCCCAATCGATCAGCTGTAATACCCTTTCTGTTCCTAGGTGGATTACCAACAGAAGAAAGCACGAGAGCTGATTTATTCCCAGGTTTCCCAAACCTAGTCAGGAGCATTTGAGATCTAGAGACTGGTTTTGAACCGTAGACCTCCCGGCCAGTGGTTTTATGCCATAACCAATGAGCTGTCTCGGTTAATGCACTCAGTGCTCATCCGCTTGGTTCAGCAACATTTTGGACCCAAACAAGGAGTTAACCTTAAGGATAAATGGGCTCATATTAGCCTGAGTTAAATCAGTTAACTGGTACATATGAAAAGCATACACTGGTATGATTCGATATCCGTAGTTCAAAGGCGCTTGGTGTGTGGCATGACAAGACTACAGACGGTTCTCATTGAAATAGTCACTTAAGTAACCGACTGTATATACATACGTATGTACATGTTTGAATCCTGGTTGGAACCTGCGGTTGGTATTAAAGTGTATACAAATGACGAATGTCCTGATGGTATTTTTCAGTGACTAACGTATGTTAGTCTAACGATAAGACTTGGAACGATAATAATGAAAGATGGCAAACTATCACCAGTGTGCTTGCATTGGGATTTCAAGATTTTTGGTGTAGGATTAGCGCAAATAGTAAGACATCATTAGCTATGCAATCTTGCGGTAGCCAGCCGTGTTTGTCTAAGACGAACTATCCAAAAATCCTCAACTCGATTTAAGGCTTTGAAATCGCCCCTAATGAGAAGTCATCTCATTCGTCACCCGGAGCTTCACGATATACCTTCATTAGTCAGAATTTCCAAATGAACAAATACCGGCTTTCGGAATTCAGTTGTCAAAATAGTTTTCCAAGACATTTTGTAGTATCTCGTTCATTTAGGTTGCAGTACACCAATACGCAAAGTCGCCACGGAGATGAGATTCTGGATGTACGAGAGAAATTCGCACCGACGCTAAACCCCAATCTGATATAGCACAGTTTACTGAATATGTAGCAACTGACGTAGAGCCAACTTGCTTAAATCAGCCAGTTCAACAGGAACTGTCTCGAGTGAGCGCTTTCAGCAAAAGAGCACGTCGTTCTACTGTCCGATCAGTGTTTCCATCCTTAGCGCATCACTGATTTAAGGTAGTGGTTTTACGGTCATACGCTTAAAAGTCTGCTCTGGATACTGTTGATCGTCATCAGGGATCCGTATGCTAGAAAAGAAAGCTCACAAATTCGTATTTTGACAAAACAACCGAGCGCAACAGTGTAACATAATTGCCATCCGTGAACAAACTGTGAGTGAAGTACCTATTTTAATTTAAATGCGTGTTTTGTACCCGCCAGAAAAGTTGAAAAACTGAATGACGGGGAGGATCACAGAATGAGTAGAACCTCGTAAGGAGAAGGTTTGTTGTGCGTTTGAGTGGTTGGTACGTAAGGTCAAGAACTTGCAGACAGCGCACAACAGAATATTCAATGTATACGTTTTGTAATGCATGGATTGATTGTGTTAAAACAAGGGAAAAACGGAACGATTAGTCATGCCGTAAGTCGATTCTCCGGAAACTACTGGATCCAGCAGTCATCAGCAAGGGAAAAATTTTGCACAGACGTTCGAAAACTCGGTTTAATATCATGAACCGGAATTCCAGTCAGCCGAAGCGGACTATTCAGAGAGAGACAAAACAAATGCCTTCATTCAGGTTGGTGAAGAAGATCTCGGATTTATGTCAAGCGTCAGCACAGAAAGCTGTGTATCTACAGATTGAGTTGTACCAAGTACGCCTTCAGCCGTTTCTCCCCTAGAAGATGGTCTTTCAAGAACAGGCTTCGTCAGATTGGATCCATTTCTCAAAAGAAGCATTGGGCTCTCCTGATCGGATGGACAACTAACGTAGGTATTGATGAGTTCCAAATTGACAGTTGCTCCCGTCTTCGCCTGAAGTAGAGGCATCAGTAGTATTAAAACGAAACGTTGTTCGGCTCCTAACACAACTCAGCTAATTTCTCGTCAGTCGATTTTACAGCATTTAAAACTCAACCATCGTGATAAAAGAAATAAATCTGGGTGGATCAACTAGCCCTTCCTTACCGATAGAAACACTATCTGTTGCACAACCATTCCTAATCACCTGCGAAAGTCCTTACGTGGAGAGAAACCAAAGAAACTAGTTCCGATATTCTAACTCTTTTGGGAGTGACAGAAACTGCAGTCAGTGAAACACCCATAAAATATGGCGTCCGATAACCGTTGGTGACCATTTTCAAGCAGCCACGCCCAAACGCCGGCGCAGATACCAAAATCTTATACTAAAATATTGGCCGCACCCATAATTTTGAAGCATCCCCAACCTGGGTTTGTCCAAACTGAACTGTATGAGCACAAAATGGATTTGAATCATCCACTCTTCTCCGCTGATCCTCATGGCACCATTCTACGCAGTATAATTCCGTCGGTATCCTAAAGAACAATCAGATCATATAGTCAGAAGACGAAGATAACCGATAACATCACGTCACATATTAGGAACTCTGGCATGAAGTGGGGATTTACGTGACAATACGCCCCTGGTACAAGATACTTTTTATGTCTTCTCCGTTTATCCTTCCACTATTGCTTCTGGCACACACTGGACCCACCCCAAGTGTCGTAAGGGTCATTCGCCCTGAGTTCGGTGCGCGCCTCATGGACTTTCCCTTGTGTTCATCATTTCAGCCTTAACAGTGTCATCATAGGGGAAACCCGAATCCTATTCTGAGATCTGTGAATCTCCTAAGCAAGTTGATTAGATGAATTATGAACTGCATAAAGGATTTGGTATCGATTCCTTGACTCTCCTCAAGTTTATCTTCTACCCACAGTCATTGGCGTGTACAACTGTCTTCAGCCATAAAACGCATACTCAGGCCGCCTTATCCTTTCCATTCTATTCTGCCTTACTTCGTTCACATCACCTGACTTCTGGGATAACGGATTTTATGTGATAGAATCGGTACCCAATTATGGCGTAAAAACTTGAGTGTTGTTTTTTCCAGTACGAATTCGCATCAATGTTCCTCAAAGACAAGGAAAGGCTAAAAGGCCGAACTTCCTCCACCCCGGTCAATGGAACCAACAAATCTCCGATTATTCCCCCTTACGAATACGCTAAGAAAAGGAATGAATATCAAAATCTGCAGGGGTCTTTCATGTAAGGTGTCGTCGTTTGGTAACAAGTTAACACGTGGCTACGTAACACGAGTTTCGTGACTGGAGGTATAGTGATGTGGTATCCTTTCTAAACGTAAGCTAGTCACAATGTTAACCAGACACTCGCGGCAGAATGGTAAGGTCCCCAACCACTCGTTTGGAAGACTTGCTGTGGAGATTGATGAGATGTGTACCGCTGACGATATCCAACAATGGTGAGACAGCTGTACACACACATTACAGATTACCAGTAATGTTGAAGTGTCTGCAAAGACGTTTATCCACAGTATGTGAGCTGATGCTTGGAAAGATCTCATAAAAATCCGGGAACCACAGGGGGCTTATGAAGCTTCTTCTGTGATAGTAAGTGAAATAGCAGGAAATATGGTTCATGATACCGATAGTGATTATAGCGCGAATTTGCTAACCGGAAGGTCCAAGTTTCAAACCCGACATCTGCATCCAAACTTCTTCTATCTAGGCTTGTGCAACTTAACAGCATCCCAACCGCCGTGCTCCCTTCGAGGAGCATGGCAGCTAGGCAGCGAAAGGGTGATACAGCTATATGTTGTACAGATAAAAAAGAGACTCCCGGATAAAAATTGCTTTGTCTTGAAAGGGCTACTAAGACCTCATGTAACATGCAAACAGGATCAGCACAGTTAGAATCCACAAGCATTCATTCGGGTAATGTTTGGCAGTACCTTACAGGCGGAGTATCGACTATGTTCAAAAAAAGTCCACCCTTCAAGATTCCATAAAAAACGATCCGCAGAGGGAGACGCATAACATGTTCTTCTATCAAGCACCGGCTTCGGAGACACTTCGTACTGCAAAGGGGGAGATTTCAGGTCTCATTAGTGTGTGAGTGATTTTTGTGAAGTGAGTTCCCTGCCGACTTGGTGAAAATTCTCATGAGCTCCCAGTTCGCACAAATTTTCCATGACTTTCAGAGTAAATTATGACCGACTGGGTTTTCCGAACAACGCGATAAGTTCAACTTATTTTTCGAAGTGCTTGCTGTCATGGAATCTTCCGACCACTTCTGAAACTGTTCAGAAAGATAAAACTGTTGCATCCTCATTGGGGTCAGTTATTCCTCTGAATTACGTCTTCAGGCTTTTATTAAATCATGTGTTGCATGTACAAAACTGTGCACATTTTCGATGCCAGTCAACTTTACTTCCATTTTTGGGGCAAATTATCTTGAAGGAGCTTCGACCATGTAGTTACGGAGCTCCCCCTCACAGCTCTAGTTTATGCGGATAAAAGAGATGAAAAGTGTGTTTTCAGTGATTTGCTTAAAATTAGATGCGATATTGACTAAACTTAACTCATTAGTTAAAGTATTAACGATTGAAGTTACTGACATTTTGCAAGGTCTGTAGCAGAATAGATCTCCGGTGAACGAAATGGTGAAAAGTGCCCTTTAGGTGCCCCAAAACGGTGCTACAGTCGTGCAACAACGTAAATTTCAAGTATACGGAACTGATATACGCAAAAATGATTGACGTTGGGTAACAGCTAACTAACAGTATGCATTGGCGTGTAAGATGCACATTGAGGAAACTGTCACAGCAAGTCGGATGCTAATTTCCACCTCGCCAATAAAAGCAAACTAGAAATTATTTCACTAGTAACCTTTTCGGACGATTAAATGTAATTTTTTTGAGAGAGCAAAATCAAACGAGTTGTAAAAACCTAGCGAATTTACACAGTGCAAAGCAGGTTTAGAGCCAACAATGGTAAAAAAAGAATAGAGCACTTCAGTGGAACACGCTCCCAAACTCAGTTGTACAGTCTAAAGAATAACAAAGCCCACTACCACGGGTTTACATCTACATATCATAAGCATATCAGTAGCATGCACTCTTGACTGTCAGATTAACTTTGCGAGGAGATCAACAACTCTAGATCGGAAATACGAATACAACAAGAATGTTTGTTCTATTGATCTACAAAACAGTTGTTCGGGGCAAGCTTTTGCACGTTGACTTCATGTATGAGGACATAAATCTACTACATTTATAGCCGATGCATTTACGTCTAAAAACCCCTAAAAATCTTACTTTTTTGTAATCTAACATCATTTCTTTAAATGACACGAAATCTGTGAAGGTATACAGCATTTCGAATATCTCTCCATCGAGGTCGCCTTTGTTCTCACTGAAATGGAAGAGAAGATAGAATATTGAAACAGTCCTTGAGGTTTCGTTTACCTAGATAATGCGTAATTTCAATGGACTTGAACGCTAGAAAAAGTCATGGATCAATCCCCTACTATGAGGGACTGCAAAGGATGCTTTCAATTTTGATGAACCGATGGATATTGTAGTGCGAATGGATCACTGCGTTATTTACAGTTCAGATAACACAAATTCACTCTTTACGTCCATAGTCAGCAGTATTCGTACAGTGTAGCACGGGCTATCGAGAAACTGAAAGTTCGCAAGCATATCACATATCATACCTTCAGATTAAAGAGCTCAACTGGTATTCGTTCGCTAGACGCAGCACGCTGTCACAGAGCATTCAATAGTACGCGTTTGTTGCGAAAAAAACAATACGATTCAAGGAGCAGTTTGAACATCATGCAAAACGCCCAATTACAACAAGTTCGAAAATACAGTTCAGAAACCTACTCCATTCATATGACATTCACGGCTAACATACTAAGGGCGCATTGCCTGGGTGTGTTACTGTTTCGTCGCATGCTTTCAGACAACTCGAGGGAAGGCTAAGATGCCGACAGGCCTTGCAAACCGGGATAACAGAAGTAGAAAAGTCAACGGTGGATTCAAATGGCTGACCTTGCTACGCAAATCTGATTCAGCCAAAGGAGCCCCTGCATATCAGGAATGAGTGTTGACAATTCCCTCGTAAGCATATGAAATAATGCCTCTGCAGGAAAAGGTTGTTGCACAGCCAAAAGTTCTGCTGCAGAAATCTGTATTCGGAGGTCCATAACATGGGCATTTGGCTCCTGATTTGCTGTGGACCCGTGAAATAAATATGCAAATAACGCAAAGTTGTGACGATAACGCTGGAGAATAAACGGTAGCCCAAGCGCTGACAGGGAGTTCTTGATATTAAGAGGCGTTACTGATTTGCTTCTCTCACAATATAAACGATCCATCCGCTTAATTGTTCTCTCTGGAGGGTAAAATATTTTGACGCAACTTTCTATGCTAAATTTTATGGTCTGACAAATGTACCGAGGGCTCTTGCCTCCAAACGATGAATTTTACAGCAGAATCGGAAACCTACAATCAGATTCCACGAGACTCTCTCCCTTGAAGCCTTAATTCAGCATCATATCCTGACATTCGTAAACGCGACAGAAAACAGAATGGACTGCAACCCTACCCTCATCACCAATTTGGAAATTCAAGAAACATTGATGAAAACAGAAATCATACTACTGGAAGACACGTGGTTGCGCAGAACGCACTGGTTATCATCATCACCAGCATTTACAACAATACACCGGCAATAAACGCTGATGTTTAACTGTCATATAGCCATGGGAAAGAGCAGAAAGAATCGACAAGGGGAAAAATCTATTACGATCAACAGTAAGATATCCACACCCTGCAGAAGCAAGGAGATAAACACCTTCCAACATTTGATCGAAGTATGATGCCATCAATGGAATTCTCTCAACGTTGTTTGCTGACCTCAATCAACGACAGCCCATCATACAAAGACAGACAAACATCAGCTAGGTGGCCCGGCTAGGAAGTAACAGCATGCTGGGCACTGGGACGGGCTGTGTCATGTTTCGTCCAGCTCCCAAGCAAATCACGCGGAACCGAACCAGAAATGCGCAAATATACCACAGAACCTAATTTAGCTGTAGCTATCCTTGTTCTGCGTTGCCCTGTCGTGACATGTCCACGCCGGTCTTTTGTTACCAATAGTTTTGGAACTAAAACAATGCTCTCTTTGGTGGATGGCGGTCTGGCACAAGAATTACATTCCAAAATCATCTCGACCTAACCTGAAACAACTGTGACGCAAGATCGCTATATTAATTGCCTTGCACACAAGACTTCAACCTCAGTGAAGTCCACTTCTGATGGCATAAATGAAGCCAGCTGATAAATGTTGCTGGCGTCCTAATAGTGTGTGCACACGTTTTCTGCCACGGTACAGTATTGGTTTATGCAGCCCTCCAGGTTGGTAAACTAGCCAACAATTTGAGTCCCTATAAAGCTTTAGAGGTCTACAGGACTTTAAATCCTGAATGAATGCTTTGCGTTTTTTTCAGAATCACAGCCGGAATTCTGCCTAGAATGGACTGTGTGGACTGATAGTCGTCAAACATTAGGACAATAACGTCCAGGTCTGCTAGGCATGAACACTGAGATAATCAATTTTATTGAGATGAGTACTTCGCAATATTACCGGTGACAAACTAATGCAGGAAGATATAGATAGCGAGTAGCTCTGCCAAACACTACTAATCATGGTGAAACTTCTGAACACTTCTTTCAAAACGCCCACAAGACCAGAAGGCCAAACCGGCAGCACAAAGTATGTTAAAAGTCTTCAGGGACATCTCTCTTCAATATCTCATTTGAAGTCAAGGAATAACTCAGCTACTGGTCACCTGAGTGCATGGCTCTGTCCAAACACTTAAAGTAACATGAAGATGTGATCATTCCACCACCCGTCGATGGGTCATCCAACTTGATGCTCTCAGATTTGCGTTTACGTCTCGGAGCTTGGCGTCCCAGATATACTGAAGACAGTAGCTGCGTTATTACCAGCGTGCGGCTAACGCCCTATGGTTAAAAAGTCGTCTCATGGACCTTTCTTATGTGACGGCTCCAATTCTCTGGAATGTGTCCTTATTCCAAAAACAAGTTCAAGCATTGTAGTTATGGCTAAACATAGGGAAAACTACACCGTTGATGCGAACTCATCTGGTCCGGTGGCTCAATGGTATTCCTAGACAGGATTTTAACTCACAGACTACAAATTGAATTCAGTGGGTCGTATAAAGAACCCAGCTACCGGAGCTGATGGTGAAGTTCACCGTTGAAATCCTTTCGCTTAGTGATCAAGAAACTGGCCTTTATTATGTTAGGTTTTCATCAATACCTATGGAGGGCTTATTAACACATTATTTTGCTGGTCACCTTGAACATTTTGAACTTCCTCGTGACCGGTAGCTATGTGATCGGTTTGGCTTCACCTGGTAGTGGGTGGACACAAAGTAGCACAATGGCGTCCAGTACGCCCTAACCTACTATTGCTGAGGAACAACTGGTGATCAGGATGGAAGTATCATAGACGTTCAGCAGCATCACCTTGTCTTTCATGAACTTAAATTGCTACCAAGTCGCGCCTTACATGAAATGAGACGTCCAAATTTCTTACTTTACATCCTGAAGGCTTTGTAGGTCAGAACAAAAATCATTGATGTACACTTCATGAGCTATATCAGCGTTTTTGATTTAAACATTCAATAGCCCATTTGCATTAACCTTCTGGGGCACACACCAAAAACATCCTTTCTCTCCTCTGGCACTCCTTATACTGGTGCCAATATTAAACGCTATCACTTCGAAAGTGCTACCAGAATCAGCGCTTTCAATTTAGATGATGAAAATGGAACCACTGACAACTAGTATGGAATGGCCTGTGGAGTTTACTTTTTACCGGTTATATTCGCTCTCTAAACGTTCTCTTCGGTACTTGATTAGAAGCTGATTTGAGGAAATATACAAAAGTCAGCTCCTGTACAGCATGCATATTTATTCGAAAAAGACAAGCCTAAAAATATATGACGATGCATTCAAGCTAAACGCATCCGAATTCCTGAACGTATTGACACTGAGGCAGGTTGAACAATTCCAGTGGTCCAAACATAGCTGGTAATGTGATGACATATGATGATCTTTAGTGGAGATTTCGTCCTGTGAGTAAGAGTAATCTGCGCTGATAATACGAGAAGTACGGTAAAACCCATTTATCCTTATTGGGAATCATCATGAGTGCACAATTCACAAGACTCCATGTAGTTCCAAATCCATGACCTCGCACTCATTAGTTAAAAAACTTGACTGTCAAGAGCAGCTGATCATTATTGTGATTAACTCGCATTTATGCTGGATATAGCGCCACATGACACTTAGTCAGGAAAATGGCGCTGATCGCGAACCTGTGTCAGTGTAAAAATATGATTGACGAGTCCTCGGGCAAGGCAGAACCCAGCTTGATTCTCACTAATCTGTCTCTCCCAGTGATTGATCAAACAGTAAAGATAACACCACGTAGAGCCTTCGATGACACAACTAACAGAGTACTGCCAAGACGGATGTTGCATGCTTTTCTTTTGGCCGTTTTGAATATTTGAATTACGATCGAAGTGCTACATTCTAAGCTATTTTGTTTTCCAGATCTTCTGAACAGCAAGGCAGACCCAGCTTGATTCTCACTAATCTGTCTCTCCCAGTGATTGATCAAACAGTAAAGATAACACCACGTAGAGCCTTCGATGACACAACTAACAGAGTACTGCCAAGACGGATGTTGCATGCTTTTCTTTTGGCCGTTTTGAATATTTGAATTACGATCGAAGTGCTACATTCTAAGCTATTTTGTTTTCCAGATCTTCTGAACAACCGTAGAAGGATTGTTAGAATGCTCCCTACCTTCAGAACCATTATTCTCTTCCTTGAGCGGCAAAAAGTCCAGACCACCCGGACAGAGCGCCTTGAAGCGTTAGAAAGATGATACCTCACGCTGAATTTCTTGTACTGACAGTGTGCTAGTGTCAGAGATTATGTGGAACGAGGCCAGCTGAACTGCTATTTAATATGTTAAGACAATCGTTCAGTACAATTTTTCCGTGAATGAGTTGCCGCTCCATCAGATAAAACATGGCGTGACTGTTATCTGCAGCAAAATTCTTCCAAATCTCCGGTGCTTTCGCAACCGATAGGCGTCTTCTGATATTCCTCAGGTTACTGGTAATGCGGCTTCCGAAAGAGCTGTTAATCAGCACAATCGCTAGGTTTTTGTACATCATTTTGGCAGAAATAAAATCAGCTGTCCGAGACTATATCCAGCAGTCAGGTGATCAAATCGAATGATAAGGATCAGAAATCCCTAAAATATTGGAACATAGCTGGTTTGCTGTTTCATTCAGTCCCAAAAATATCAATGCCATCAGCTTGGTTGTGCACTCCAGGATGTGCACCTCAGAAGTAATGGTCAGCGATAACTAAGGTTCGCCGTCAGCTAATAACCGCCACACGTCTGACTTGTCGTTGGTGGCCTCCAAGAAACTCCGTGAATGCGTGTGCGCTGAAAGTTCGTAATAGCCAGCACACGAATGAAGAAGTTGCTTGTCAGTACCTGTACGTTTGTCACCTGACTAGGCTCGGTCATTCAGGCTCAGTCATTCAACTTGGACGTTCAAGTATGAACGTCCAGTCATGATGATAGTCTCTGTTCTTCTTGTGACGGGTGTAACAGAGTTCGTTGTAACCCATCCCCTCAGTTGTAGAACTGCTATCTTTCGAGGCGCATGCTAACACTACAAAGGGACAACAATTTACCGCGCCCAACCGCATCGATTCTGATTGGATCATGCAGCCATTCGGCACAGATTCAACTGCTCATCTCTATATAGTACAGCAAGGCGCCAAGTTTGGTTGAAACTTCCAAACCGTAGATAACACGATCCCGCGTATCACGATTACCAGTTAACCGGGAATCGAAATGAGAAACATCTGAGTCCGTCCTAATCGCCCGAATTGCATGACCGGAGTGTTCATATGGGTGCTCCATAAACAAAACACAGATCAACGGAAAGGGAAAACAAGGTCACAGCGGAAGATGCTTGCTTTCTATCTGACGGAACCTACAGACACCGAGGACTGCAACGTGGATCACATATTTTGAGTTGGATTGGTTTGAGTTGGTTTATTTATCTGGGCAATATTCTAAGCGTGGAACACTAGAAGCAAGCTGGTAGATTGATTGATGGCATTGCAGGTGACGATGGGGTATGTATGTGTGCTGATGAAAAAAGAGCTCCAGGTTTAAACGGTCGTTTCTAGCTGCCCACTTCAAGAAAAAGATTTAAGGTAACTCACCTTGAGCTCCTGCCAGACCGTTTGACCCACAGAGCATCCTGTAGTAGCCTTTTTCTTTATAGGCTCCAATGCGGGCCGATGACTCAAAGGATTCATCCGCTTGGGTGCAGCGGGTGGCTTCGCTATATGGCACATGGGGTAGGCACACAACCGATATGTGTGGAACCCCACCAAATTCTAAGTAGTTAAAAGGTACTTTAACCGCAATCGGTGGCTTCTAGGTGGTCATGGTTAGCCGTTAGGCAACCTGGTCGACCTTTCACAACTCTTTCCCCATTCTGGGAAGGCAGCCCGGTTACTTTCCTTAATAGAGATATGCTCGTTACTTTTAT
>NW_008751938.1:259585-263296 GCF_000715545.1 Opisthorchis viverrini
ATAGAGATATCTCGTTACTTTTATGGAACACTTAAGTGCCCTCACGCCTTCATTGCTTCCTTCCAGACTGATTCATAACAGGATTTCCCACAGTACCGCTGCTCTTCGCCTGACTGGCCCGCTTTGGCCTTCCTAGCGTGATCCCACTTTGAGGAATGGAGTTGCAATCAGTCCACGGAAACACTGCAGCATAAAAGCCACAGCACTCCATCAGGGCGGCAGCTTTTGGTGGTGGAAGTTGACGTGTAATCTAAAACTATACCGGTCAGTGTTGAATACTGCTTGGTTGAGTGCTGGTCTACTACGTAGTGCAGTCAAAAGAAAAGGGTGTGAGCAAACTGACGGGTGTAACAAAATCAGAGAGCATGGGACGGTACGCCACCTAGCCCGTGAGCAATATGTTACTTTTTTATATATAATGGTCCATCCAGACAGAACTTAGTCAAGTTGTGGCATATATACTCTCCTAAAGCGGTTCCAAATGACTTCTGTGATCCAGGAATGATTGCCAACTGCTTCATCAGGATTAGTAAATAGCAAGAATGATAACACATGCCAAATCCACAGACCAAAATCTTATCCCGGAAAGCATGTAATAGGCCTATTGTCTAGGGCTATTGTCTTTACGCCGTCGGCTGAAACTGACGCAATAGTTTACACGTTTGTTTTTTTATCAGAAGATGAAAAAACGCTGTCACGTCTCAGGTATTACAGGGTAACCAGCTTAATAACCAATAAGTTTCAAGTATTCCAGAAAACTCCTGAGATACCAGTCAATTTACGGGAATAGAACAGGTTGAAAGCCTTGTTCAAGTATATGTAGATGTTTTCAGCCTAGTTAATAACCGGCGTGAATCAGAATTGCGTTTTTTCTCGAAGCTAATCTTAGTGCTATTCGCACCTCTGAAGCATGGTCGCTAGAGAAGATTGAAGACTCTATATTATTCTCATCTGGATACTCATTGCCACGATATACCCTTCAAGTTTATAAAGGTGATGCAGTAATGCATTCCAAACAGAACCTGAGTTTATAGACCCTCTTTCATTTGAATGACGGTCTCCAAAAATTATTGTCTTGGTACATTAGACTTCAGAATGGCACCACTATGAACGTCTCAGCACTCCACCACATGCATTGTACATTTACCATCGGCTACCAAATGTTAACTGAAACACCAGTGCCAAAGGATAATCATCATCCGGTCTAGTGATCTCCTTCTAGAATCAGCTGTTAAATCACCGATGGTATACTACACGAGAATTCTTTTAGAGCGGGAAGCCAGCGACAATTCTGATTTGGTCTTTTTTTAATATATCATTTGATAGCACCGAGGTGGTTCAGGTAATTGGCTCTACTGGTATCAGCGACCACCTAGAAGTATATTATTTTCTTCGTATAATGTGCAGCCTGTGAGAAGATTATATGGTCAGACGGCCAAAGAAAATTTATGGCTACATTATTTGTCACCCTCGTTCAATGAGCCCCCAACATGCGCCAATGAAAAAAGCAGCGTTGTAGAGTGTTACCACTCCGGAGCAGCAACTATCGCCGAAAACTCTTCTTTCGCATAGATGCAAGCCGGAGCCTCCTTACACTCCGTCATTTCTGGTTCACTGAACATCACTCAATTTAGCGAAGAAGAGAAACTGTCATGGCGCGCCCAGACGGAAGAGAAAGTACATGTGCAAAGAGTGACGCATCCCCAAGGTCATCATCGGTTCGACACGTCCAGAAAGTAGGTGAGTTGGCGGCTCTCACCAAACGGCTTAGCAACACACAACCAGCGTAGTGGGCCTGAGAACATTCACGACCGGAACACCACCATAGGCTGTACGGAGCGAACAAGTGAACGACCATTTTGGCCAAGTAGTCATCCTATATATTTACGCCGACGCACTGTTTTATCGTCACTCTTCGAAGAACAGGCTTCCTTGTTCAGCCGTCGATTTCACTGTATGAATTTGAGCAAGAATGCTTCTGAAGACTGGGTTGCATACGCGAGCAAAGTCAACAAGGAGTGTGGACGTTTCAACCTCCGAAGCACGACAGAGGGTGAGTTCAAGTGTCTTATAATTGTGTGCAGGTTGATGTCTCCTGAAGACGCAGATATAAGAACAAGAATCCTCAGCAAGATTGAGCAGAGCCCAGACGTCACATTACAGAATATTACGTCGGAATGCCAGCGCCTAATGAATCTGAAGCGTGATACCGTCATAATACAAGAAAGTGATCCCAGCAATACTGTTCATGCGATTCGGAAGCATACTGTCCCTCAGGGTGACAAGAAACCACCCTCGGCATGCTGGAGATGTGGTGAGTGGCATTTCGTCAATTTTTGTCCGTTCAGAAGACACCGCTGCAGCAGGTGCTCCCGTATGGGACACAAAGAAGATCGTTGTCATGGCGAGAGAAGGCAAGCACCCAGGAGGCATTCTCGAACTGGAACTTCCAATTCCAAGCTTCCGAAGACTCGCGTTTGTCTGTTCGCTCATCAAAGCCCACACGTAAACCGGAGGAAATACGTATCACTACGTAGTAACAGCACACCTGTTCGTCTCCAGCTGGACACGGCATCAGATATTACGATCATTTCAAAAAGAACTTGGAAATTTATTGGCAGCCCAGCATTAACCAGGACCAAACAAGTTGCACACACTGCATCTGGAAGTTTACTGGAACTCTCTGGTGAGTGCAAATGTTCCATGGCTCTTGATGGTATCAATGTAAGTGGCATTTGTCATGTGTCTGATCGTCCTGGATTGGATTTGTTAGGATTAAAGTGGATTGACAAGCTAAACCTTTCGGACAGGCCACTGAATACTATCTGTTACCAGACACAGGCAACGAAAGCGAACATATTCAAAAAGCTGACTGACTCGTTTTGGAAGAGGAACTCAGAAGGTCGAAGCCCGTGCACTAAGCCCTTATCGTACCACCCTCAATCAAATGTCCAAGCCGAGAGATTTGTGGATACTTTTCAACGAGCACTGTTGAAATCTCGAGGGGAGGGACTAACGTACGATCTATTTCCAAAAGGGGGAAATGTCAGGGCGCGCCCAGACGGAAGAGAAAGTACATGTGCAAAGAGTGACGCATCCCCAAGGTCATCATCGGTTCGACACGTCCAGAAAGTAGGTGAGTTGGCGGCTCTCACCAAACGGCTTAGCAACACACAACCAGCGTAGTGGGCCTGAGAACATTCACGACCGGAACACCACCATAGGCTGTACGGAGCGAACAAGTGAACGACCATTTTGGCCAAGTAGTCATCCTATATATTTACGCCGACGCTCTGTACGTTTTGTCCTGGTAATACAGCCGTGTCGAGCGGTATGCGGCCATCATCAAATCACTTTACAAAAGTTATGATAGCAAGCCTTACACAGAAGCTAGTCACAAAATTCACGGGGAAAAAGCTGCAGTGTATGCTGCAAATAAATCGCAGATCAACAGTTTGCTTAATGATGCTCGCCACACAGTGGTTACCTCGCGTTCTTTTAAAGCCAATTTTGTGACAGCCTTAGAGAAGTAGATGTAGAAGTAGACGTCAGCAGAGTCTCGGTTGGGCGTGGAGTGATAGTGTGGCAGAGTCTCGGGCGTGGAGTGATAGTGTGGAATGAGAAGAAGCAGAATTATGGTACTGATGAACATTCCCTCGCCATAATCTCAGCCCTACCTACAATCGGTTGTGATATCGACTTTTTGGTTCA
>NW_008751938.1:267544-276269 GCF_000715545.1 Opisthorchis viverrini
GTTAGTCAGTCGAGCTCCATCACGTGGTTACTTTCACTCTTTTGTTACGGACCGGACTCTGCGTGAACCTATCATTGATGGTACCTTGCATTTATTTTCAGATGTACTATCTTTCTGTTCCATGTAGCATCTACTGTAAATAAGGAGTTTTGGCCGTTTTTCAGTAACTGATCTGGTTGATTTAGTGGCAACTGCTACGTTACAAAGTTTTTGTTCAACCCGCTGAATGCTTCAAAAGCGTGTGGAAATAGTACTTAGTACAAAATATTCATTTATTTCTTCATATTTTTGTGGTACTCCTAAGAAACAAATCAATTGAAGTTTGATTTGACGCTGACCATCAATCGTCAAAGACCTTGTGCGACTAAACCTCGATTGCAATTGGTAGATCCTTTTCTACTTCTATGAAGCTGAAGCCTCTAACTCTGTTGTTTAAAAAAGGCAACACTGTTTTTGAACGAAGACGTGCGGTCCATGAAAATCAATAGATATGTGCGTGAACATGGCGTCGAGTGTCTGTCTACTATGTTACGAAACAACGTTATAAGCTCGCACAATATTTGAGGTGAGGTTGTTGTTGTTGTTGTTGTTGTATTAGAAGCAGAGAAGTAGACGCGAATCCTAGACAAAGTTCTCGATTATGATGCTTAAGGAATAAATACAACTCTCCAACTGTCCTGATAGTAGCAAACTTTCTTAGATACAGCACTTCGCGATATAAATAAACATTTATTTCGGAGTATCTTTAGATTGTGAAATATCCACTGGTGCTGCGTGGCTTCAAGGTCCTGGCCACTTGCAGTAAATGTGTAATTAAGTAATTCTAACATTTAAGTCCTTACACAAGTGTTCGATAGTTAATATATTGCGAGTGTGAAGATGCTTTATGTTTCATTCACATTGATGGCTTCTCGGATAACAAACTTTTACAAAGAAAGGATTTTGAACCATCACATCCCTCAATGACCACTATGGTCTGATCTGGAGCACAAAACGAGCACAGTAGCACAGAATTACAACAGTACAGGAGCAAATACTTACCTCATACGGTCAAGGAAATCTCCCATATTAAACGAAGGGATCCGCAATCTCAACTGCTCCTCCAAGAATTTTTCAACGGTATCTACCTGCGGCGTTGTTGATAGAGGAAGGTGATTCATACGTATTCTTCGTGAATTGAGGTATAGCACAACTTATTCTCATCCGAATCCTCAAATGCGTAGCAGTTATTCTCAATAAACTGCTCCTGGATTTCCTGGAACTCGTTACCTTCCGATAGGTAGAAATAAAACTTATACTCATTATTATGTCCTCCAGGTAACCAATAACTTCATCAAAAGGCGAAACAGCTCCGTCTTGTGACCTCAAATACAAACAGCTGAACCGTTGAAAGTATTCAGCCTACCCCGCGAGGAGCTCCTCTGAAACGCCTTCCCGTTTAAGCAGTAAATTGGGTTTGGTATCTGGTCCAACTGATACAAGTGATGTAAACTTGCACCTACCACCGTGGTCCATTTTCAGTCCGTCAACCACGCCTTAGTAGTCATGACGATGTTTACTTAAACAAGCTTCCGGCATTCAGTGCTCAAAGCTGGAGACGACCGTTGTCTCGAGCTCGTATTTGAGAGAAGAATTTTTCACCAGAACGTACTGCTTTAGTAGGATTTCCTCCACAGCGTCAAGGAAAGCGCTAAACTACCACGTGAAGGCAAACTGTGGTAGTCGTAGCCGCGCCCTCGAAGCTCAATGCCTTTTTCTGCTAAACCTTTGCGAACTGAATGAAATTTTTAAGTCTATATGTTGCTTTTTGTTGCATAAATGAGCAGACCAAAAATCACTCTCATTTGCCGTCATTTTTAGCAATCCGTTTTAATTGATCTTTCGAAATGTTCGGTGCACATTCGAGGTGATCGCCAGCGGCTAGACGCACAATGCATTTTTCTGCAAAACCCCTGCGGGCGAAATAAAAACTTTAACGTCAAAATGTTGCACTTCTTTGCATATATGCGTAGACTGAAAACCCCCCTCATCTGCCGTCATTTTTTGCGATTTGTTTTAATCGATGTCACTTGAAAATTATTGGCGCACATTCGGCTTTGAACTTCGTCTGCTATTGTAGTATACGGTGTTTGTCAGTTTCATTGATTCATATGTAAGTATTGGTGATGTACAACCTTGCTTACTGGGCCTTCGCTCATGAGCTTTATTTTGTTTGCCATCCACAGAAATTGTCGTGAACACCTGCCTTCGGAGAATCACTGTCCCCTCGTGTTTCCATAGCGTGCATAATACACTATGGCTTCGGAAGTGGATTTCGTTGAGAAATTTGTGGGTGTGTCGTTTTCATCCTTCACGGCATTTGAGAAGACCTTAAATGAATACATGAAGGATAATTTTGTGATATTTGTGCGTTCATCCAGTAATCGAAGCACCAACACTATTTTGCGTTACGAATGGGTGTACTACAAATGCAGCAGGCGCCCTCCAAGAAAAACGGAAAGCCGTGGAATCCGAAGAAGCTAGTAAGCCGAGCGTAATTTCTAATAAAAAAAGTACGCGAAGCACCAGCTGCCCAGTGCGGTTTTGTCTACGGAGGCAAAGGAACCAACTGGCAGTGACGTCTTATTTTCTGGAACACAACCACAAACTGTCAAAGTTTCTTTACGATCGGCTTCCAGTCAATCGACGCTTAACCGAAGACGAGTTGGGCACATGCCAGGCCCTGCTGAGATATGGAACGCCGTCATCTGAGGTGCGGCAGTTTGTGGCGGATGAATTCGGAAAGATTCTTACAACTAAGGATATACACAACTACCGCCGGAAGTGTCGACCGGCTATGTTGAGTAGGTGCCTAATGGTTGGGTTTTAATGTAGCAGATGATATGCCTTCGGTCCTGGCAAAACTTCGGGAGACCGGACGCGTTCTTGTGTGTCAGGGAGAGGAAGGTCACTATAGCCACATATGTTTCTCCCGATGGCAGCAGATAGCGTTATTCCGACGCTTTCCCGACGTAGTGAATGTGGACGGGACACATGCAACAAACCGCCTTGGGTAAGTTTTTTTAAAGCATCTAATATTCGGTATTTAGATATAAACTATACACATTCTTGATAACGGACGGCATGGGAACCGGGCGTCCGGTTATGTATGCGTTCGTAGAGAGCGAGCAGTTTGCTCCCATGCGTAAACTGTTCGGCTTGTTCAAAGAAATGATGGGCGAAGCGTATCCGGTCAGGACCTTCGTAATGGACAAGTTGGCGGCGCAAATGCGTGCGGCAAGAGTAGTGTTCGGCTGTGACATTATGCTTTGCTACTTTCACGTCCGCAAAGCCATCAGGAAGCACGTATGTATCATTTAATATCCATGTATTTATGGTCACAGACACATTCTGCGAACAGCCGGCACATATTTCACCGCATGGCTCGCCTGGACAATGCTGTACAGTAGGTTTTATGTTCATCATATTACAAGCACACAGATTCCGACAAGATCTACAGCTTCTGCGTCGAACCGACCCCCGTTTTCTCTCCTATCTTACGGCTCGCTGGTTGTACATCACCCGAAAATGGGCCATACACGCACAGTCCGGAATGGTTCATTTCGGTAATGTGACCAACAACCGACTGGAGAATGCGAACGGGCGCCTTAAAGATCAGGTGCACCACTCCGACACGTTGGAGCATGCCATTCAAAAGGTGTCCCGGCACGCCGAGTGGCTCATGCGGGAGTTTGAGATGCATACGTCGTACCACTGCGACAGGCGGAAAATCCTGGAGGGTGACGCCTACGTTCTAAACGTAGTCTGTCGAATGACGACATATGCATGCTCTCTCGTTTTGAGACACTTGGGTCCGCGACCGCCGCGGCTGCCGTATGAAAGTGTCGAAACAAACAAGGTGAGGTCGAGCTCCGTAAACTAACTCATAGTTTGTGGTGCAAACACTTAGATGCTCCCAGACTGTCGACACCTGTGCTGGAGAATGCACGTGCCCTTTCTACCAGGCGATGTGGCTCCCCTGTGTGCACCTGTTCTCTGTATTTCGAGATCAGTCCGTTCCGAGCAGTAAGAACTATTCATCATTGACTTTTTCTTAGCTTGCTTTCCAATCCACCAACGATGGCTGTCAGATTACAACCTACCGGGAAAAGGTGTACCACTTACACTTGTTCCCAAACCACCCCCGACAGCTTTCGACGGTCTTCGTAAGCAACTGAATCGGGTGATGGATAAGCTTCAGAGGCTGGAACCCAGGAGGGCCACCGCCATATTTAAGCGGCTGATTGTTCAGGGCGAAATCCTGCTGCGTCAAGCCTCAAAGTCTGCAACCGACGATCTGCCGTTGGTGGTCGAGGATACTGCGCCTCAACCCAGATGGGGGTCTGGAAACGCTGACTTGGGGTTCTGTGTGCTCTGTGACCGGCCTACTACTACCAGTGACCGCTGGTGTACAACGGATCGCGTGTCATATCACGCCGACTGTTGTGACGGTGAACCCTGCCCACTGTGTGGTGGTGCGCTTCAGGCTTGTCCCATAGGTGAGTCCACATGAAAATAAATCACTTTGGGTTCTTAGCTCCGGGCCCATCCAGAAAACGCAGAGGTGTGCTTGCTATCCGGTCCGCAAAAAGGGCGTCTTATGATGTTGACCTGGACCGAAGCACAGATTCCCAGCACAGTGTGTCCCGTAAGTCCGTGTGCGTCCGTGTTTTCGGGTCCACAGAGGAACTACTCGACGGCCGTGAGTCTGTCTGACAACTACGACTAACTCTGTAGAGCGCCGGCTAGATGAAAGAGATGAAGATGATTTCATGTGATCCATCGGCTCCGGAAAGTTTGTCTGGTAATGAGATCCTATGCATTACATGTAAGTCTCGTATTTCTTGAGAGTTGCAGTAAACAGGCATGCGAAATAACCGCTGAGGATCGCATTATGTGAACAGGCATCTACGACAGCATAGCCGCTGCAGTGAATTTTCGGGTAAGTATCTCTACCTGTTTGTCGGCCGCCCGCTTTATGGTGATATTTCGATAACCTGAATTATATGTTCCTCTCATTTAGGATTTCAACGGCCAAATGAACGCTCCTCACGAAGAAGAAAATGCTTCTCACAGAAGGATATATGTAAACTTCAAAACGACCAATATATTCCAAAATCTCAAGACGTCCATTTTGAGCCTTTTCTCCGTTACCGATGGGTGGATTAGTTGGGTATCGTGTACCCCTAGCCGCATGTTAATGATGTGCGTCGGTTGAGATCGTTCAGCTGTCTGGTATTATCGACGTAGGCCCTATGTGGCTAGTTAGTTAGGTATCGTGTACCCCTAGCCGCATTTTAGTGGTGTGCATCGGTTAAGATCGATGAACTCGGAGGACTTTCTAGCATAACTCGGAACCTGTAATGTAAAACTCTGTAATTTGCCAGTCAACGTTCACGATGTTTAGCAAATAATTAGCGTGCACCACTGGCAACAAAGAATCATCGGCCAAAAGTTGTTTGCACGAATGCGCCTGCGCATAGGTTGCATCTCCAACTTAGATTCCAGAATGTTGAGGAAGTCTGTTCCGGTGGAAAAATACCTGAAAGTTACGTTCATTGTATGTGAGTCAACCTTTTCCACAATTCGCGATTTTTTTCATCCGTTAAGGTATTCAAAGTCGGCGGGGTTTATTCACCTGGAGATTTAGTTCGCTTAAACAAATCGCTATAGTAAAGGATTTTCAATAATACAGGAGCATGTACATTATACATAGGCATTCTACACTATGAAGTGGCAGGTCTGAAAATGCCGTAGATTTCGAGAAATCAATCTCATTGTGCGAATAGCCAGCGGCGAGGTGATCAGTATTCGCTGAATGGAACTTTGTTCTCCGAAACCACTACGTGTCTCTGAGGCACTAAACCACAAGACAAATTGCGTTCTGAACACCAGTTCAAACTTTTGAGCCTCAAATAGGCACCCCAGAATCCATTGATGCCAGGAAAGCATTCCACCAGAATTTTTCGCCGGAGGCATGACTGCTTCAACGGAGAATGAAATTTAGTAACCTGCGAAAATATGGATGTATAGTAGAATGGTTTCGGTTTCAGCAATTACGTAACAAAATACATTAAACTTCCGTGAAACGTATGATTTCATTCGAATGGGCTTTGCAGCTAAGGGATAGTGAGGCCAAGAAAACCCGGTTTCTGAAGTGGCTTGACAGGCGTTCGTTGAAAAATTTGGGGCTGTGTTGCGTTACAAATGGGTGCGCCACAACTGCACCAGACGGTCTACATAACTAACGAAAAATCAAGGAAGCCGACCAGGCTTGTACGATGGGCATGTTTTCTAATAAATAAACAGTACGCGAAGCGCCGGCTGTCTAGTTCGGTCTTTGTCTACGGAGGCCTAGGAGCCACTCGCAGTCACCTCTTATTTTTTAACACAACCATAAGTTGTCAAACTTTTTTACAACTGGCATCCGGCTATTCGACGGCTGACCATGACTGCAAGGGCTTCAAGGCCCTTCTGAAATATGGAACGCCATCGTGGGACGTGCGGCAGTTTGTGGCCGATGGATTCGGCAGGATTCTTGCCACTCGGGATATATACAACTACCGCCGGAAGGTCCAACCTGCTCTGTTGAGTTGGTACTATTTTGTTGAGTTACATTTTGGCAGATGATAGGTCTTCGGTCCTGGCAAAACTTCGGGAGACTTGATGCGTTCTTGTGCTGCATTCAGAGGAAGGTCCCAATGGCAGCAGATGGTGTTGTTTCCACGCTTTCCAGATTGAGTAAATGTTGATGGAAAGCATTGAAAGAATTGTTTTAGGCAAGTTTTTAAAGCATCTACCATTCGGCCTGCAGACAAAACTTTATACCGTCCGGTTAACGGACGGCACGGGTATCAGGTGCCCGGTTATGCATGCGTTTGCGGACAGCAAATGGTTTTCCTGTTTGCGCAAGCTTTTTACTTACTCAAGGAAATAATGGATGAGTATCTAGTTAGGGATTTAAGCAGCCGATTGTCCAGGTGCAAATGTCACTGCGACAAGGCTCAAAGTCTGCAACTGACTGCCCGCTGAGCGAGGATACTTCATCACAACCTAGATGGTGGTCTAGGGAAACAGGCTTGGGATTTCGCATGCTCTGTGATCGACTGACTACTACCAGTGACCGCTGGTATGCAGCGGATCACGTAACATACCCTGCCGTCTGTTGTGATGGTGAACCTTGTCCGCTGTGCGGTGATGCTTTTAACGCTTGCCCTAAAGATGAGTCCACAGAAGAGTAATCTACTTTTTTTTCTTAGCCAACGGCCCATCTGGAATTCGCAAAGGTCCCCGGTCTTATGATGTTGATATGGACCGAAGCACAGAATCCCAGCACAATGTTCCCCGGTAGCTGTGTGTCCGTGGTTTCGGGTCCAAGGAGGAACTACTCGACAGCCTCGATTAAATCTCCGACTGGTACGACTGATGGTGCAGAGTGCCAGCCGGAATAAAGAATCTACTATGATTTTATGTGACCCATCAGCCTCAAACATTTTACCAGTTAATGAGATTTCATGTAAGTCTCGTATTTCTTGAGGGATACAGGAAGTAGGCATGCGAAATAGCCGCTGTAGATGGTGTTGTGTAAGCTAGACTTCACGAAATTATAGCCCCTGAAGTGCTCCCATTTTAGGGTAAGTATGCCTCCCAATTAGTCCGCCGCCTGCCTCATGGTAATATTCCGATAACCCTACTGGAATCTTCCTCTCATTTCAGGACGTCAGTGGCTGAATGGGCGATCGCGCGAAGAACTTCATGCGTCCCCCGGCGGGACATATTTACTCATCAACGTGACCTATACAAGTCGCCGTTTTGTCTACTGTTAAACATATTTCCCGATGGAGAAGTGCATGCACCTTTCAGTCAGCTAATTAGGCTGCGTGTTCGTCATGCACGTCAGCCAGGTTCATTCAGCTGTCCGGTATGATCGACACGGGTTTACTGTGGCTGGCTAATTAGGCATCGTTGACCCCCAGCAGCATGTTCGTCGTGTGAGTCAACCGGGTTAGTTCAGCTGTTCACTATAATAATAATAATAATATTTATTCCCAACTAGTGGGTAGCATACCGTCGGGCATGATCATAGCATTACAGTCAGAATAAAGGCGTGACTGGTGGGGTTTGTGTATAATGGGAAAAGGGAAAGTGACGTAAACATTAAACCTTATTGGAGTAGAGTTTATCACACCTTAGGTGGCATGGGTAGGAATCGAAAATTACAAGGTCACTTTATGTCCTATATAGAGCATATCAGATGGCACGGTACGTTCGAAATCGGTTTCGTTTTTCCCTCGTGCAAATTCGTGAAATTTTTTTCGTTGTTCAATCTATTCACAGAGTACACACGAGTAATTGTTGAGTTTTATTACTCTAACAAAACATTTGAGTGATAACCCTTTATATTTTGCGCACACCTATTTTACATCTAGTCCGAAACATGACGTCAATCCATACCGATCGCCCTCCGCAGCCATTGGTAGACCACAATAGATGTGGGCGGAATGGCTGCCCGTCGAACGTCAAACGCGGTATGCAATGCCAACGCCTGCAAGCCTGGTGGCATTTCAAATGCACGGGTTTACAGGACGACCAAATAAGCCGACTAGCCAACTCTCCTGACCCGTTTGTCTGGGCCAGCTGCCTCTATGTCAAGGGTGCAATGCATACCGCAGCGAAGAGAAGAGTC
>NW_008751938.1:282577-292069 GCF_000715545.1 Opisthorchis viverrini
GACTACTCCAGTTACCAGTTTTTTTCGGTCGGGGGAAAGCAAGGCCAGTAAAAACAGCTCAATCAATTTGGACAAGCAGACAGCAAACAGTCGCTGGCAGAGGCAAGTCGCGGAGGAGGCAGTGAAATGACAGTTGCCAATGTGACAGTGGGGACGGCAAAGTGATACTCAGTGCGAGTGCACTATGGCTAAACGGCGCCTGAACGTTGGTGTGAGCTACCATGTCTAGCAGAAGCGTACCGCGAAGTTGTGTGTGTTTATTGAACTGTGGAGCAAATCATCATGTGGATTCGATGTAAATACATTGGTGTACAATGTGCCATAGTAGTGATCGATGTAATGATCGATGTATATTCCGGGAGGCTTGCTGCTTAACATCGTGGCTTCTTGGCATATTTCACAAGCTGCACCGGAACACTGCTGTTTATCAGCAACCTTACAGAGAATTTCCGGCTAATAACGAAAGCGGCTTGCGCAATTTTTACTGGAAACAAAAATTATCGAGTAAAAATTCCTTGCGGCAACTTCACCCCTGCATATTTTGCATCCACAAGAGCCATGTAGAATCTCAAATGTTTAGGGAATATTTTCAGCCGCAAAAACTACCTGAAAGTTTCGTCCATTGTAAGTGAGCCACTTTTTTGTTAGTTCGCGATTTATTATTACACCTCACAGTCATCAAATTTGAAGATTCGTACACTCAACTCACCAACTTGGACAGTTCGCATAATACATGTACACGTACATTACACACAGATATTCTACACTATAAGGTGGCAGCCCAAAAACCATTGTAGCTTTCGAGAAATCAATTCAATCATGCGAACACTGAGCGGCGTAGTGATGAGCTTGGCTGGTATAAAAAGGAGTGATAACCTTGTGGATGATGACTGGCTGTGCCGCCTTCGGGACAGACGAATCCGACCGCCAAGTGATAGTCCAGGGATCAGGCAAAGCTTGTAAGTTCGGCGCACCGAGGTACCGGCTCACGAGCTCGATCTGGGATAAGAAGACACAAAGACTATCATTGGGCCACCTCTAGTCCTGTTGTCTACAAACGCAAGGTGACTAATTTATGTACGCCTGAATATCTAATCACCGATGAATAACAGAAGAGGAGCTGGGCACCTTCAGTGCTTTGCTGAAATACGAAAAGCCGTTATCTAAAGTGCGGCATTTTGTAGCCGACAAGCAATTGTCACATAGCTGAATGTACATTGTGACAGCTGATATTCTAGCTAAGCTTTGCGAATGCAGAGGTGTGCTACAGCATACTACGCCAAAGCTGGTAGAAACAGGTGGCTTCATTCGCATCGCGTGGACGGCCTGAATGGTAGCAGAACTCACGCAGCTAATCGCTTTGAGTAAGGCTTTTCGGGAGAATCATATACGGTACTTAGTCGCAACCGCTGCGCCTTCTTGCCCAAAAATGGCATAGGTGCTGGATGCCCAGCCATGCATGCCTTCTCAAAAGAGAGTGGTTTGCTTCAGCGTCTACAGTGAATGGATTGTTCAGAGATCTAATGGACGTGTGATTAAACTATGGTTACGGAAATACTTTGGGTGTTCGTTTTAAGATTTACGATCTGGCGAAAGCGTGTAGAAAACAAAAAGCCGACCGACTGAACCAAAATTTATGCAGTATTTTGTCATGAAACAGTTAGGATCATGCGTTTCATGGGTTAGTGCAGAGCGAGTGAATGTAAATTCTTGGTTGCCCCACTTTGCTTTGTTAAAGAGAAGGCCCCTCCCTCCCGGTATGCTGCGAGTGTTGCAGTGTAAAACGCAGGAGGCCAGTATGATAACCCAGGGCCTAGCCTCCAGACGTTTCAAATTCCGTTTTCTAAAAGACAGTAGAAACAGCACACGGGTAATCAAGTTGCCGTGGAGGGAAATAAGTGAGGCGTAGCAATGCGTGAATCATGAATCACAGGCCTAACCGGATAAAAGCCGAATGAGTGAACGGTAATCATATGAGCTATCGGCTTGATACCTGGGAAATAACAATGGAAAAATAAACTTAACTGCGATAAGGCAGAAACGCCAGTATTTATCCCAGCAATATGGTTTCCAATGCAGCTTGCTTCTTTCCAAGTTCTCAGGTTCTACAAATAGATCAAACGCTCACGGGGCCTAAACCTATGCTAAAGGCTTGCAGAAACCAGCGAGACTATACACAGTACGGGTTTGCATTGAGAAGCCTAAATAGCTAATGAGGGGAGATGGCGAATGTGTCAGAACAAGAAATTTGCATAAGAAACAAACGGATCAAACCTGATACTTTTTAATATTTACCAGTTGTTAGCACTAAAGCGGAATGTCAGGCGCGCAGTCTACGTTTTGAAAAGGAATGTGGACAAGCCGCCAGATTTGACACAAGGATGTTTTGTCTTCACCGCAGTGACATACTTCAGTTCCTAGATGTCTCCTTGACGGTGGTCCCGTTCAAAGAAGGTGGCCAGAGACTATGCAAAACCCCTTGCACCATGCGCATTCCAATGTTGAGTGGGACGATTTGCAGGTGCCGGAAAGATTTGCACGGATGAGAAGGATTAGGCAGGCCGAAAACCGGGACGAAGTTCAAAGACTGCATGCCTAGGAGCCGGCGTAAGTTCTTTGGGTTCTTTGCGTTCTTTGAATTGCAGGGAACATTGCTGCGAGGCCCGGGACGGAATTTTTACCTCAAGGCATGACAAACGCGACAGAGTTTTAGAGAGAAGGACAGGTTTGTTGGGAAGTAATCAGTAAACAAACAGTAAGTAGACTGTAGAAACAAATCAGGATCATTCTAAGGATAAGTGTGGCATGAGGGAGACATGGTTTATCGCGTAGTACCACTGATAGCGAGTCTGGGATGTACAGCGGCCTAAGCGGACGGGAAACAGAGCACGAGAAAATAACCTGATAAATCTATTTTGGGGGGCGGTGGGTGATTGTGAACAGCATAATATGCCAAACCAAACCATTTGACAGACGACAAAGCAATAAGGAGCCATTGTGCTGCACAGGCACATTGAACGTGTATATAGAAACGGCATGGCCATATTACATAGTCGCCTCAAGAAGACCAGCTTATGAAACAAGCGGGTACATCACCCCAGATGGCTTGGTTTTTTAAGAAGCTAAACATTTTCGTTCAACGTTTTGCATTTTCAGACGCTGTATATCCATGCCTGGGATCCCCATCAGGTGGTAGCAGGCTGCGTCCTCTGCTCCAAGGTGATCCAGTTTGAGCTTGTCACACCCATTATCGTCATGCCTTAATGCTCCGAGGCATCTGGTGCCTACAAAATTGTACTGGGTCAGCAAGATACAGCTTCCCTAATATGCCTTATAGTGAGCTCCGTCCAAGGCAGTAAATAACTTTGTATCAGTCACCCGGTGACATCACGTCGCTCATTCACCGAGTCATCAAACTTGGGGCCATGGCAACACAAAAGCTGTGAATGAACGATTTCATTACAAAACTCAAAACTGTTCTCACTCAGATTTCGACGAACAGTTATTCATCGAAAGATAGAGTGTAAGGAGTAGAGGATCACGATTCCCATGCTAGTAATTAACTGCTGCTGCTGAGATCATACCAATCCATTCAAATCTTACAGAATTGTGAATATCAATCGGCAAACCACCAGACATAATTTGAACCATTTTGTCGGAATGCATGGTAAAAAACCATGCGGGCTTTAGGCCATTACAATGTCCTTGACATCTTAATCTCAATTTAACCCCTCTTGCGAGGCAATACATCTTTGTTTTTCAAGAATAGCCAATATTCTGAGGCGCAGGTTCCTTTATTTAGGCTAATCCAGTCTAATTTTTTGGCCGTTCTGTCCATCTCCTCCTAGGACAGTTCAGCTTTTTCGGACATATCTGGCATATCTGGTAAAAGTAATAAGATAGAAAGGCTTCGTAGGAAGGTTGCATACTAGGTAACTCTAAGCCGTAATCCAACTTGTCTAGGGAGGCTGACTCTCTGGATCCTGTTCAATCGCGATCACCGTGGCATGTATGGGCGTCTTATCTACACTCACTGTCTTTTCGAACTCAGCCTCAAGCCCCTCATAACTCTTTCGTGGAATGCGTGGCTGCGTTGCGATTTATTGAAGCCTTTTAGGAAAATTATGTACGAACTTCCTTCTACTCTGAAGTGGTTCCATTGTAAAAGCAAGGTCATCGATTACGCCGTGTAAAGTTCATTCGCCTCGTGCTTCTAGACAGTGGGTCAATATAACTCCACTACGGTGAAGTTACCGAAAATCGTAGTTCAGGGGAGTCTCCTGGTAGCTGACTAGGAAAAATTTTGTCTCGATTCTAGTCGGGGGTAAGAGGATTTCCCGTCCAAGTACGTTTTTCCCCCAGACAAAGTGACTGCTTTCCAACTTAGGTTACTTTACATTCTTTTGATTGGGCCATTCAGTGATCCCAGTTTAAGTTTACTTTTTTGGTTCGATCGGTTGTTTCTGGATTTTTCTTGCATAGCAGTCTGTTTTCGCAATTTTGGCTGAATGGCCCTCTTTTCTGTTTATCACAGTTGTTTTGGGGAGTTTCCCGTGTTTGGTTGTTCATTCGGACACCTTTCAGTGATGCGGTTTTAAATCTTGCTTCGGTGTGCTTCTCGGTTCAGTTTATATTTCATTTAGATTAGCCATTCTATTGATGTTGAGCCCAACATATTTGTGCTTCCATGTGTTCTCGGGTTCCTCCGGTGGCCCTGATTTCTTTTGTCATTAGTGTTTGATAGGCCATGTTGATTTCGATATGTTTGCTGATTGATGTTCTGGTGAAGTGCCAAGGTACGGTGAGATTATTCCACCTCCTTGTTTTTTGGGCTAATGTGATGGTTTTGCTTGGTTGGGCTGAGACTAATGAAGACTGGCCTTGACACTTAACAGAAAGTTTCGAGTATTATTAGCATAGAAGAAAGCCTCCTTACTCTCTGTCCCACGTAGTTTTTTTCCTAGAATTCGTATTTTAATGGCTGCCGGTGGTTTTGCTCATTGCCCTATGAGAACGGTGGAAAAGTTTGCGGAAAAGCTGATTCCTTCTCGTGATTTCTTACGTTTTAGATTTTGATATAATCTCAAAACGACACAGACAATAATCACGCCCATTATGTCAGCCGAAACTCAGAGTGGAGCGGCTATCCGCGACCAGGATATAAAAATTCCTTCTATGGTTGCGGCAAGCGTCCCGCCAAAGCCGGATAATTTGTCACAGCTAGTAAGCTTTTTGTTTTTTATTATGGTCAGCGTACGTTATATCTGGCTTAAGTCAAGTTTTGTTCTTTACCGTTGGATGAAAAATTTGGTCTGTGGTCAGACGGCACGATAAGATGGCCACTGTTTTAAAGTCCTTGCACAGATTAAACGGACTGGAAATGCTAAAAGTTTATAATAAAGTTTCCCTTCTTAGAACCACGATTTCAAAGAAATTTTAGTGTGCCTGTAGGACGCGGCTTTATTTCACGTTAGCTGGTAACAAAATGGGAACCAGTGATGGTCCGTGACTTTGAAATTTCGCTTACATTTATAAGACGACATGAGCAACATGTCACCGTAAGGTGTGCGTGGATTAGATTGACTCCCCGTAAAGATCACACGTTCTAAAACCCTATAGTTTCAGCGAAAATTATTTGGGTGTGCTTCTAGCGAGCGGCTGTGGCAATTTTGTACCTTTATTTTACTTCCATTGTAACACTAGGTATTTCATCAATTGCATAATCGTTTTTTGTTTGAATACGAGAAACTACAAAAAACGCGCCCTTGTACAATTTCACATAATACAAGCGTGGTCACGTGCTTCGACTCTCTCTTCTGACTTCGCTCGCGCTTGCAGCGGTCATTCGCGAGTCTCATATACTAATTCTGGTACCCAAAACATTTCAGACTATCTTCGGAATCTATTATATGTGGAAACTGTTCAGAAGAAGACCTCTGGACCAACACTATTGGATTATTGTTTATTCGCTGACCTGGGCCAACGACGAACTATTTTAAAGAGAACAATTGTTAGTGAGTCTGTTCCATCTGACCTATTTATTTTTGTATACCCAACTTAGCGTAATTATTTTTATTACTTTGCCACACACTCCTGGTAAACTGACTTATTGGGTAGCCAGACCACTACGCGGCATATCTAGTGGACGCTGCTCACTTCTGACACTAGTACCTTTCAGATAAACATAGGATACCCGTCAAACGGTGTTGACGCTACCAGCGGTGTGCCTTAAACCATCAAATAGTTTGTACGTTTACGTGACATTGTGATGTGGGCCAATCAAAGGCTTACTGTAAACAAATTTGGATCTTGATTGAACGGGTTCTCTTGGTCCATATTTGAAATTCCTTGTGGGTAATGCACCCATGGTCGTACTTGATTCATTGCGTCAACTTACCAGGGACTGTCATGTGGGACAAGTAGGTACGCGAGTAAGAATAAAATGACTGGTCTAACCAAGCCACAAAGTATCGCGTCTTGACTTGGATATCATTGTGGCTGGAGGGGAATGGAAAGTTAGTCACTAGCTGTAGTATAAGGCAGAATAAGGTAGGATAAATGGCAAACAGACGTGAATAAGCGGCAAGTAGTTATGCTAAACGGGCAAAATTAGAAAACAAGTAAACAAGTTTTATGTAGGCAACGAATATACATACAGACATATATAAGCACTGCATACAACATCTCAGTGTAGAAAATTAGGTGGTGCTTTTGGGCAAGGTGCTTTGATGCACCACTGAAACACATTATTAATGAAGCTAAAAGCACTTGATTGTTAGAAGACGTGGCCAAATAGTGTTTGTTAGTCCGCATGCCAAGCTTGGCGACCAGCTTGCAAAATTTCATAACCGATGGTGCTGATATCATTGAGGAGCCATTCTAACTGCTGGAGTTTGTGTAGTTGTAAAAGGTTAGCTGATGTCCGTTGCGTTGGTTGATTAGTGTTTCTTGAAGATCTACTAGTCCGTCTTGAGTTGTGGTGCGTTGTGGTGATGCCCTGAGTTTCTGGATATCTCAATGAATTCTTTTCACCTGCAGAACTATCCGCGAATTTCGTCCATTCTTAACGAATCACGTCTAAACACATTTCGAAATATCTCATTTCAAGGGGTACCGTTTTCACAGCTGGTCATGGTTGATGAGCTTCAGCATTCGTTCCTTCAAACAAATGGCCTTTGCAGACAATTTGCAGAACAATTTACGATATATGAAAATTCTTCACTGTGAAGTAGTAACCCTGAGACCTTCCCAGCTTTCTAGAAGACAATCCCATCGTGTGAATACTGACTGGATCTTACTTCGGTTAAAATGAACTGAGAAACTTCATTCACGTTGTTGTCATAAACAATCTGAAATGACTTGAAAGTTAACACACTTCGAAAAAATCATGATCTTGTAAGCTATAATGATTTGGACAGTTGGCTCTTGACATGCGAGGAAATGTAACATGTCTGTATCGACTGTTTTGGCAGAAACAGATGTGTTTAAGTAATTTTCTAGAAGACACCAATTTTTATGCCTGTCAATCATAGGACCGTCTTCAAAAATTTTGCTTGAGGCCCGTTTTCTTCATTTTGCCATACCCTTTTAACAGTTGCTCACTTTCAAGTGCAAACATATCCGCCCTTGGCATCCTCCAGGCCCCACTTAGTAATTTAAAGCCTTCGAGAAATTTTTTCCGGCTAAACGACATGGAATTAGGGATTCCCCATTGTCTGGCCACACACGGAATAGTCCCCTGCATTCTTCTTGGGTGAAGCAACATCGTTTCCCAAGTGAGATGGACATGACCGTATCTCCGATGTGGCCTCCCAGGGGTTTGCTGGTACAAGCAAGTCAATAGACTATTCTTGGGGTCGCAACTGATCGAATCGATCTGCCGGCGGGTTCATCATAGGTGCCGATACTAAAAAGCAGCTTTTCCGGACTTCACTTATTAGTCGTACACACAACCGGCAATATGATATGCATGCGGCCTGAGAAATACTGAGCGGTGATTACTCTAGCGTCCTTTCGAAATCGAGACAGGCCACCCGCACGTTTTCACCTAAATCGATTATATTTACCATTTGACTTGTGATCAGAAAAAACGAACTGAAAAAATTTTATTGTTCAGTATTGTCAGTGAGATTGCTGTTTTGGTGTTATTTGCATATTTTATGCTTCAACCTCCATCCTATAGCTTTACTACCACACAAGTAGGGCAGACATATCCGTGGGCTTCTCTAAGTTTACCTTCCTGAACCTTATGAATCAGAACAATTTTAGCTGCCTTTCAATCAAGGATATTCCTTTCTATCATCTGTCACATCCACCAAATCGGGATTGAAATTAACCAGAACCGGATATCTTGCACAGTTGGAATCCTTTATCCCTTTGTTGATGTCTTCTATTTGCATAAGAGCGTGCGTCCTCTCAGACAGTCGTAATTGCCCAGGGAGAATGTGATCGGCATCGGTACATTTGGGGAAGAGGCACAAGAAGTTACCGAAAGTCTCACGTAAATTAATAGTCCTTTAACTCTCCTCCTCCGTTTTTCAGCACTCGTGTTGGTTTTCTCACACAACTGTGTACCGGAACGAACCTTATCGACATTTTCCAATGTTTGCTTACTTTACAACTCACAAGAGCGTCTACCGTGTACTCGGAGCTTATACTCAGTGCTGTAGTTTGTTTGTCTTGTATCCTCCGTGGCAGAAAACTGACGGCCACAGAGTGCCAATGGTTGTATTACGTTTTATCGTTAACCTCTGTCCCCTTCACCTTAACAGGTTTGTTCCAATGAAATTAGCGGAATATAATTTTCTGTGATACTGACCTCCCATCATACGCGTATGCCAACGCACTTGTCACTGTGGACTTCCTTTTGTTTATCCACATTTATTTTCGATTTTGACTTCAATCACTTGAGATGATATTAATTTGAATATTGGAATTTGGCCCCGCAATTGCTGAACTCGGTGTCACTGTTTCGGGATGAAGTATGCTGTCCTCTTAGTCGCGCCACATAAATTTACCAGTGAGGCTGCGTTTGGATATCCATTGGTTGTCTTCTAATAACAAAGTCTTGCTTACTGAGTGGCTTGTATGCCAATAGCCTCCAAAACTGACACCAGTTGACCAGTCAAATGCCGGGAAGACTGATCACAAACCAGAAAGTTTGCAACCAAGCCAGCGAAACGATAAACAACCTTTCATTTCGTTAACCAATCTCACGTAATCGTTTGGTTCCATCAGGACCACACACGAGGAAAGCAAATGAGGATGATACCTGCTTAAAATTGACAATAATGGTGTTGCCCAGAAAGGTACTACAATTCTTTAAACTGAATTTTAAACCCTAACAAACAACAATACACCGGCCGCCTTCGTAGCGCCAGTATTTCATCAGGCTGTGCAGTTTGGCGTTTCATTTTCACAAAACATTCTGGTATCAACTAACTCTATTGAATACGAAGCACTGCATATCGACCCCCATCCAAAAGTTTGTAC
>NW_008751938.1:292107-297887 GCF_000715545.1 Opisthorchis viverrini
ATAGAGAGGAGGTTGAACATAGTCTCAGACGAGTGTATAACATAACACAGCGGAACAAGTTGTTTTCTAACTCATATTGTCAGAGGCTTAAGGGGTCCGTTTTCAACTAGATAAGCCCAATATATTTTATCGGGGACCAAGGCCATCACGTTAGTCGAAAAGTATGACTTCACTAAAGCACGGCGAAAACAAAACCTGGCGATCTCTAACTGAAAATGGTGACTTTTGCGAGAACTCTGTGAGCGATTGAGGCTTTAGGTAGGATATCAAAATGCAAACGACATACCAGAGTTAGTCAGGAAGATCAGTGAGCACTCCTTCCCGGCGATACGGAGTGTCGCGAAAGCTTACTGGCTATGAGGTCGGAAAAACCGGTGATGTTATTGGTCCTGGCACGATGCTGGGTTTGTGTAAAACCAGATGGCTGGCACAGACGTAATAAGTAAATCAGTGACTGGATGAGTCAAGGGTTCGTCAGGATAGCCAGAACGAAAGAACGCTTAGATTCTGCAGGTCAAGGAAATACTGAGTGTTTAGTCTACCACGATTCTGCTCGTACAAGCTATATATAAGATGACTAAAACAATCTATCAGAGAGGACATCATCATCATATAGGGCACTACAGTCGCGGTATGGCAACGCAATGCCAGGTTTCTTCCGTTCCTCCACGATTCCTTAGGTAACCCTAACAGGCCCAGGTGTATTCACTGGCCCCGCCAGTTCCAGTATGACGTTCATATGTGAAGCTACTACGATCAGTTTTGGTCCTTAGTTAATCTTTTGATATTGAACAAACTACAGTCTAGTACTTTCCTGAAAGCATCACAAGAGGCCGTTTTTGACAGTCACGCGATTCGCTAAGATAAATTTCGCATAATTTTTTTTCATTGACACAGTGCGTAAAATCAAGACTTATTTGGTGGGACCAAAAAATATTCAGCTTTGTTCAGATCAGGTAATTTTGCCAACTAAATATCAGCAACTAGACTGTCTTCTGTTGAACATCCACCTGGGAACTATAAAAGCAACAGCTTGCTGAGCTGTGTAGGCGCCCGGAACGCGTACTGCTCATATGCATAACTTCAGAAGAGGACGAACCACACATCCCCGAAGAACAGCACTATTTTCTGTCTGGTCGGGAAAAAAGGAAGATGGCATTTGCTGCAGGATAGCTCCAACTGCTCCTCCAGTAGACTACACAAAACTTTGGTATCTGTCGACCACAAATTTTTATGGACGATTTTTTCCCATACGTCTGTCTTCAAAAATTCAACTGTATCCGAAGCTTATCTAACGCATTGACAGCGAAGGTTCCAAAATGTTATCCTGCTTCCGGCAGATTCGAAATCCTCACTAGCTTAAAGTAATTTGTTCGTTATAACGTTTGCTATTCGTAATCTAAGTCTTTCAGCTATTGTTAGTGCGAATTCCAAGAACAAGGCTGCCGGCGTGCAGTTTAGGTGTTGACTTGCTCTTTCCTTTTAATATTAGAACTTTTATTTGGATCCTGTCCTACTGGTCTCCCTAATGTGTTGTCAGATGGTCTCGTACTGTTTGCCCACAGGCAAAATAAGCAAAAAAAACCGCCAGGAAGCATACGGCTACTGCTGCCGTTCAGTTTGACCAAAGCATCAGCACGAAGCGACATTTGTGATGCGTAAACCGGAAAAGAGAGTGCCATTAATTTTCTTACCTCATATTACGGCTGCACCAGACACCCGAAGCTACTGAGTTGGCCTCGGCTACTCCAAAGACAGAGTTTGTTGGCTCCATCGTAAGCTGGGTCCTGAGACCTCGCCTCGCCAGCGTGGCCTGTGATAAACTTTGAAAATGGATGTCCAATAACCAAAACCTGAAAACGAGCCACAGAGCCAAAGTCTAGTCAGTTCTGTGCAGCTTTATAAAAATGATCACATGCAGGCCCAGAATTTGGGACTTTAAGAAAGTGCACACATAATCTTGATGCGTCACTTCCTTTAAGTGGCGTTAGTTCCAGACACGGGAGTCTTCAAAAGGGCATTATGTGATGACGTGGGAACCACAAGCACACTGAATCGTCTAAGGTGGTTAGGATCAGTTTGCCGATCAGATGGTAAGCAGATCCGGAATCAGCTGCTATATGTCCAAATAAACATGAAGAGTTTGGTCTCCAGTAGACAGAACCCCCCATATATTGACACGCTGATTGAACACCCAAAATCTAAGGTTGGTCACTTGAAGTGCGGGGCGAAAACACAAAATAGGGGCGAAAGGACACAAGTGACGTGGACTAGATTTTACTGAATGGTTCACATGATTTTGGTAAGTAATATCAACCCGAAAACGTTGGCTTTTAGTAAGGCCATGATGATCTATCGATACGGATCCAGCTTGTGCACACAAAAGACCCAGACACAAGCCGTCAGCTTACTATGGATTTAAGAGACAAACCTGATTAAACCACTGCACGGCTTGCGCCCTTTTGCCATTTTACTGCTAATCATCCCTGTTCATGATGAAAGATTGATGGTTTTTATTATTATGGCTGAAGCGATGTCAATGAATTATCGACATGCCTAAGCGTTTATCTTCTTACTGCGTTATTCAAATCCAAGATTGACGGACGACTGATGTACTCCGCAAGTTAGTCCTTTAAATGTGCGTAGATAGGTCTGTCGGAATCGGGCTGGTTCCGATTGTCTCTGCAGAACCGGCTTCGTAGCCGGAAACTGTTTTCAGCCGACTCAATATGTCCTCTCTGCTTTTGTACATAATGATCAACATGGTTTTTTACTTTTGTGTGCTGGTACCCGATACGAAGTGATCACTACCAGTGTGAGTTGAACCCTGCTGGAAAACGTGCCCTACACAGATTTCCGTTGCCAATCTGTAGTCAAATATCTTTAATTAAATTGCACTACTACTCAGACCATCAGTAGCCACGGCGTACGAGGCACACTGGTGCCACATTTTTTAACCTTCCGTAATCTGTTACCCAAATGGATATTTTCAAGAGAATTGATGAAAAGTACCAAAATATGTCAATAAGACGAGAATTTACGTCGTCTTCTGGCATGCCTTTCATAGGCTGTTATTGACACCAAATTACCAGGTTTACTAATATGAACGACTGGGAACATTTCATTAGATGAGAACATAGATCATGTTCACTGTTAAATGTGGCTTCGGTGCTGACCAAATATCGCACCAATTGGAAGTTCTCAATGCTGAAAACACCACTCTTTCGGAGAAATTGTTTCTGATCTCCTCGAACGATCTCTCTGTTTACACAAAACGCTGAGAATCGTTTCATCACACTTATGTCAGCCACTCATGGAGCTCAAGTCATTTACTCCGAGGCGAAATTCTTACCTCACTACTGCAGACCAATCAACATCTGTGTATCTATGCACTGAATGCTTTCGGCACATTTGTATCCTTTTCGGCCGAGTATGACTTATCTGACTGGCATTCACAAGCAGTAAGTGAACTTCCCCGCCGTATATCATCTGAAAAACCCTAAGAGGTGATGAAGCAGATGAAAGGTTGACCACCTATATGACGTCAAAATTTCTTGCGCTCCCCATGGCGGGTTGAGAAGGGTAGTCTAGAGGCGATCAGACATTCATTTGTTCCCTGTATGCCTCCCGATATTGTTCAACGTTTATCTTCGTCATAGGTTGAAGAAACGTTGCTGGAAGCTGAAATAAATGATGCGCAAGGTGATTTTTCTTCACCGAACCGGAGCTGTGTATTCAGTGCAAAGTTTTCAATCTAAACGTTGCTGATACCGCGATGCTGACGGGTTCATATCTACCTCATGACAACTTTGGATATACGTCAGAATAAGTGTAAAGGCACTTTGTTTGAAGATCGATGGGAAAATGCCTGGGAGATGGTGCACGCCAGTTACTTCGGCGTCTTTTTCGGTATCTTATGGTTATCTATATCTTACCCAGTCGCACGAAGTTTATCAGATTCAAGTCAAACAAATGCTCGCATTTATTTCCTATGTATACCCCACCTTTTGGGTGTACAAAAGAACATTCATAGGGAATAAGATAAACACACTACACAGGGTAACAAAGGCAGAAGATAGCATATATCCTCTGAGCTGTTTTGCGACGACGACTCAATGTTTGTGAGGTTAGAAAAAGCCACTACTCACAGAGAAGACGGTCTGTTTGCTCTCTTATTATAGCCGCATGTACTGGCAGAAGACATTCTTGATTCCTGTGATAGACAGAGTATCACGTTCTACATTCGACCTCACAAGTTACAGGTTTGTGTACAGCAGTGGATTCGCACAGGTCAAGATGCCATTCCCCTATCGATTTTTTTAAAGGCTTTGGATGTTCCTATGAGTGTTTCATTCAGATCAGTAAAATATAAGTTTTCGGTCATGTCAGAAAAGGGAGAATTTGTCGGCTGTATGCCCACTGCACGAAGCCATCCACCCATCCTCGGAAAATGGTAACTGGTGGTACTTAGGCTTTTCATCAAAAATATCATATGCATCATGTATCATATTAGTTCATCCTGAAACCAGATAACCTAAAGCAGGTAGGTGAAAGCA
The DNA here is from genome assembly GCF_000715545.1 of Opisthorchis viverrini. Lineage (NCBI taxonomy): Eukaryota > Metazoa > Platyhelminthes > Trematoda > Opisthorchiida > Opisthorchiidae > Opisthorchis > Opisthorchis viverrini. The sequence goes on from NW_008751938.1 coordinate 296,664, forward strand.
TATTAATTCCTTGCTTCGCTGCTCTCAGACTCTTTTAATGTGAAAGCATATGTTTGTATTCAGGAATTTTGAAGACTGAGAAGTGGGATCACTCGTCCAGCTCACAAAAGTTGGGTGCTGAGGACTGTCCTTCAAAAACGTGCGGAGATAATTTGAAAGCAGCAGATTTCCCTTCACTGTAGAGGACTGAAAACACTGGAGCTAACTTAAGTCAGCGGTGACTTCACGTGCTCATGTGGTAAACTTTCAGAGGCCACAACTTTTGAAGCTACAATGGAGAGTGTAGAAGACACAAACACGTGACATAAGTATGGAGTTATGAGATGAGACAGGCTTGGAAATCAGATTGGGCAGAAATCTGATGTATTCTTATCAGTTGTGGCGAGAAAAGCGGTCTTCAGGAGTAAGGTTGTTATTCCGACAATTATTACCTGAATAATGCTCAGCTTAGTAAAGTAGACAAGTGTGAGTCGGATGAATATTGGTGTGTATTTCTGACCAAAGGAATTTGCCCTCCTTGGCTTGAATTGAATGTCACCAGGCTCACTGCAATGAGTGTCGGACGTACGTACTAAAAGGCACATAAACTTAAACAAATGATTTATTGGGTAAATAATAGTGTGTTTTCGTATTTAGCCGTTATTATCATCGTTTTGATGAACCAAGGCTGTCGCTGAGTTCATTGGGCAGACTGCGTATCCAGGCCAGGATAGGCTAGATGCACGTGGTTAATTCCTCAACACAGGCTCCCGAAGTGTATTTGATATCTTGCAACACAGTGATGAACATCACAGTTGTTTTTTACCATGCCTGTGATTTCCAGCACTGTGATAGTGATTTTGTAAAAGATAGAAGGTCCCTTATTTTGTACCATGCCTGTAGTTCCCCTTAAAAATACCGTCTATCTTACTATCCTCCAGAAGCTTTTGAATCCGGGCAAACGGTACGGGGAAACGTACGTACAACTGTAGGGTAGGTACAGGTGGCAGTTTCACCGCTTCTCTAGTGACTAACAAACCTGTGCTATTAATAACTCCGACTGTTCACCCAAAAAGCACACAACTAAATGCACATCTACTCACGTGATTTTCGCGGCATCTAAAATATGCGGTGGTGGTATAAATAGGGCAAGCCTAAGTACTAAATGGAATCAATCAAATGGACATGTGAGAGCAAAACTGTGGAAGCATAAGTAAACATTAACGTCAGCACTCTCACTGTCAC
>NW_008751938.1:298234-304742 GCF_000715545.1 Opisthorchis viverrini
TATATATATATATATACCGTCCAATTATCAATAGTAATATCATCGGAGATTTGGTGTTTTGCATAAGCCATGTTAGGAAAACAAATCAAGCACTGTTGGTCCTAGATTTAGTCTAACATGATTATCGATAATCGTGATTGGTTAGATATGTTGACATATTTAATGAACGCCGAAAACGAGATTCAACTGACGTGGCTAACGATGTCAACATAAGGACAAGACTAAAATGCTGGTGGTGGGTGTCGAGTGAATGCTTACGTGAACAGCAGACCACAAGAATGCCTGTCAAATGAGCCTGACACACTAAAATCAGACACAGAACACAACGAAGGATATAGCAAGAGGATGAGGAGGAAGAATTCCATGAGATGTCGACCTCAAAGATACAAGGTCCTGACGAATTTCAAATACTTACATGCAACCAGTGCGATATGAGAAATTGTTGCCTTTTTTACCAACTAAACATAAACAAAAAATACTACAATCAATTACGAAATGTTTGGAAACGAATGCTATAAATAATTTTGGTGTGCTATGAGCGATCTCATCCCTTCCTTGTGTAAGTCTGCTTCAATATGTAACAACTAAGCTTGTATTTACGGGCAAACAGAAGTGACCACGATGAAAAACCCCAAGCTGGCTTTTTGAATAAAGTCGCCCATCATGAGAAGGGTAGAAACCAGGTAATTTCAAATGGGTAAATAAAGAAAATCTACTTTTCTTACTTTCCTACACACTCACGTGACCGTCTGCAAGCGCAAAAAAACGAGTATCACACGCACAAACTAAGGTCCCGAAGATATACCAGCGTAATCCTCGTGGGTGCTCTTCCATGCTTCGCAGGGTCTCCATCAAGGAAACAACCCGGACGGCTTCGGATGGATTTAAAACATATAGCTTTTTCAATTCTTCGTAGTGTTTACGGTGGGTTAGTTGGTGTCTTGTCAGCGGCGTGTTAGCCAAGCCAGGGACTTAGTCTTATCGGCTGTAAGATGGTCAGCGCGCACGTTCCTGGGAAGCCGTAACTGAAGTAGTAGTTTCATGACAGCATAGTTCCGAAGTGAATGAAAGACCTGTTAACCGCTTACAAAGTGCGGATAGTCGCTTCTCTCTTACAAGAGCTACATCCTTGAAGCAAATCACAAAAGCCAGAATATCTTTTCAGCATATCGTAGACGAATTATCTTGAGATATAGGAAGTAAGCCAACAGAGTTTACCAGTGGCTCAATTGTGGCGAATTATTGCAATGGATGATCAACATTTGGGATGCCTTGTGCATCCCAGCCTGAGCAGAATAAGGGGTGGTAAGCGTGTAGCGAGTGGTTTTAGATCAGCCGAGATACACGGCGCAGTGTGTATTTATCAGGGTTCAAAAGTACAAAATCCCATCAGAGAAATATCCACTTACCCCCTAACCTCAATTAAATTGTCCCGAAAATCCTTAACACACACAGACTAACAGAATCCGTGAACGACCCCCAAGAGGACAATTCCATTAAGGTGTCCCAGACCGTAAAAGCAAGGTAGAAGAGGTCTGACTCAGCTTGATTACAAACTCTCTTAACCAATCTATCGTATTAGTCATCCCCATTAACCAACAAAGAGGAATTGCAGACTGACATCCACACTGACCATGTAGAATAGTCGCAAGAAATGTTGCGAATTGGTTATCCGACTTCCTCAAAGCCGGAAAAACTTGGTAACCTACTCACTTAGCCTGATGAAACTTTGTGCCAAAAGCGAAACGTTGCCCAGTAATGAATTCACTGGTTGTTTACCAATCCTCTATGAAACGTTCACACGATTTTATTTGGTCAGCTGGTTCAGTATACTTACACATGGTACTTGCACTGCGTGCTTATTCAGCGATCCAAAATTATGTACTTTTGGTGCCCCGATGTTAGACTCACCTATCTGATGAATATATAACCTGCAAAATTCTTTTTAGCATCAGTACAGAATACAACCTTGCTACAAGTTAGTATGTTTCATACCTGCCTATGAGTTGGTGCTTACTTGCTATATAAGATTAGTAGAAACTTGAGGACTACACCTACCTGATGCACCCCAAAGATGGCAAAATCTAAGCTATTCCCAGCCACTTGATAACTACTGTGTTATGTCAAGAAAATATGCCTTAATATCTTGAATACTGTACCAACAGAAACACGAGGTGATCTTTGTGCACCGTCTTTATTTGAAGGACATCACGAACAAGAGATTCATCGGGAATTCAACTGAGCCTTTCGTCAACGCCTATTTTATTTGCAACCAGGTTTGTTTCGCCATCTGCATAAGACTTGACGTTCTAACAGAACACAAGTATGACGGAAACTAGAAGATTACCCCTAGTTGGTGATCCCAAAAATGGACATAGTCAGTAGTACCCTGTCGAAATTTTTCAGCAAAATCTATAATTAGTGTTTTCGTAATGCACTACTCATAAGGTCGTCGACAGCCCACGACCAGTTTCACCCTTCTTGGGGCTCATCAGGTAGGCGCAGTCCCCGAGTTTCCGTCAACCTTATGTTCTACTTGCAACCAAATCGCCTGGGAACATCACAAACGAGAGATTCAGCTGGGTTCCAGGTGAGTCTCTCGCAAAGCCAAATTAGTTTGCAAATGGGTGTATTTCGCTATAATTAGTCTTATGTTTTACGCAAGCTCCATCCTGTAATCTGGTTGATTCTAAGGGGGATGCTGCTCAGTACACCTTCGCGAAAGCAACACTGTTTCGTCGTTTTTTCATCGCATATAATGGCCAAGCATCAGATTGTATTGGCAAAGTTTTACGATGTCTAAGCAACCTAAGATAAACATGCAGGAATATAAAAATAACATCTCAAATGCATTAAATATGGAGTCTGAATGTCAAAGGAAACTATGGTTATGTGGTGGAAGGAGTAAACTGAGTACGAAGTACTCCTGTCCTTGAGGGTGACTTTGCCCGCCAGCACGTTTAAATTAGTCACGGTGATCAAAACGGTAAAATGTTATCAGCCTGTGACAACAAAGGGATGAACAGGAAATTAAAAACTAAAGAGCGAGGCGCCAACATGAATGCGATTGGCTGGAAGTTGTACCCAAAAACATTTGTGGATTCCAAACTGGTTGTTTTATATCGGTTTAACCTTACCGCATCTAACGAAAGATGGTTGCATGATCAGTTAGTCATTACCAGGATCCGGATCATCTAGACGTGTCCTTAAATGATACACTTGAAGGAACGAACAAATTCATCCGGATAACTTTATCACTCATAATTTGCCTCTAAGACCTCAACTTTTTTTCAAATTCAGAGGGTGAGATGTGGTTGAATGGAACCGGAATATCTCTTAGGTTACCAGGTTACTCAGACAAAAACGCCAGCAGCGGTTGCTACCACATCGTTAGCTGACCGTGAGGCTTCGGGGGATAATATTTTAATATCCATGCACCAGATCAAGTATGGTACCGCAGTTGACGTAACCATAGGATACCTCCTAGACGATAGTTCACGAGTAACTGGTGACGAATGGCGCTAATACAACCAGTAGCCATCCATATATTCATGGCCACGTCGTGGTAATATAATTGTTGAATAGCCTAGCGATGGCCTATTCATTTTTGTGAGCGGTAAGTTGCGGTTAACTTATCACGAAGCGCCCGTAAAACGTGGTTATTTCGTGAGGTCGGAAACGCAGATGCCCCTAAAATCACCGTGCTAATGGACAGTTGGCTTGTATATAACCACTAAACAACTATAGAATGGTCATGCCAACCGCATCTACTGCTAGGGTTAAAGAAAACGATATCAGCTGGTTGGGCGTATGAGTGAGTGGTATGCCAAAAATCCGAAAATTTAAATTACTCGCGCTTGAAAGTCACATTTCTCAGTAACAGTGCCTACACAGTGATGCTATCAAAATAGAAGTTTCCGCGGATCACATTAGATATGCAAATTTTCCCCGTCGATCACTGGGACTAAGAAATCGACGATTACATAATAGGCATGGAATATCCGTGTGGAGCCGCTCTCATTGATTACACTTCTCGAACCCTATTGGACTCTACATCTGTCGGCGCAAACCTGATTTAAAACAAGTTGTATATAACCCGTGCCTCCCTCGAAAATCGAATCTATTCCCTTGCACCATTATGTGTAAGGTTAGAGAAGGGGGTCGGATGAGCGTACAAAGGTTGCCTGCTTCCGTTTGCTTCTGATCGGTAATCATATTCCTGTTTAGATTCAACCGAAACCAAGTCGGATTTCAATGAATTTTGTTCTGCAATCGAAGCCTACTCTTCCGAAAAGAAGAGAAGCAGTCTACTGCTGTTTCGCCGTTATTGACAGTCGTCTGTAGTGGTGGTTCCACCAATGGCCAGGATGACTCCAGCTCGCCACCCTCATTGTCAGCTGTTGAACAACAAGACGTTTGGCAACGACCAACTTATAAGCAATGTGACTCACCCGAACTTAGACAGGATATGGTACTACTCATCCTACAGTCAAGGAAATCACATCATCTGGTCACGTGCTCGCAGGCTTCCGGAGTGATGACTTTTCAGAGCAACTGCTCGTGGCCGAACGGTGCAGTCACTAGCCGGGCGGGTTACAATCTCTCCGGAGGTTCGTAAGCTATGAACTGCTTGTTACTCACAATAAGGATAAACAGCCATGCAGCGCTTCTTGTCTTTTTAGCATAGGATGCCGTAATACCCACAATATCTTCATACCCCCACAAAAATGCTTTCACCTTTGGTCCTGATCAGCATTCATCTTTGTATGAACGGAAAGTTCCAACCCAACAACCGGTTGAAACAGCAGTACGTGCACGTGACCGAACTGTCACGTGAGGGCCAACCCACGCTCGTAAACACTCCTGTTGTCAAAACGTATTTTGTTAACATGATGTGAAAAATAGCATACTAGGCACGTGAGTCTCTAGCACACAAGATTTCAACTTCCAGTATAGAATACAGAGTGCTTGTGCGGTCCTTGTTCTCCTGCAATAGCAGATGTTTTAAAGAAAGGCTGCTGGATATCCATAAAATAGATTGACCAGCGAGTGACACTTTCTGGTTCAGTTGCAACTTCGGAATGTTTTTTTCACATGAAGTTAAGAAGTCTGGAAAGTTAGTGCGTAACTGATACAGAAAGAGATATCTATCGACCTTTGCTTACTGAAAAAAGTTTAACAGCTTCTCTCACTAAATGTTTGGCATCGAACGGATATTCATTGGGCAGAGCGAGTAAACAACGAACCCCAAACACATTCAGAATAGGACAGAGCCAGACGTTCCACCAATGTCAACTCAGCTGAATGAAAGTATACCCGCTTTCAGTGGAACAGGATAGAATGATCGGATGAGTGCCTAAAGGTCTTGGTCTATGTTAGGAATAAGGAGAATATTCTTGAAATATAATCGCTTGGTTGGTCTCATATTCTGAGAGAGATTCGGTGTCAACTGCACGAAGAAAACCAGAAATAACTTGGGTAGACANGGAGTCTGAATGTCAAAGGAAACTATGGTTATGTGGTGGAAGGAGTAAACTTAGTACGAAGTACTCCTGTCCTTGAGGGTGACTTTGCCCGCCAGCACGTTTAAATTAGTCACGGTGATCAAAACGGTAAAATGTTATCAGCCTGTGACAACAAAGGGATGAACAGGAAATTAAAAACTAAAGAGCGAGGCGCTAACATGAATGCGATTGGCTGGAAGTTGTACCCAAAAACATTTGTGGATTCCAAACTGGTTGTTTTATATCGGTTTAACCTTACCGCATCTAACGAAAGATGGTTGCATGATCAGTTAGTCATTACCAGGATCCGGATCATCTAGACGTGTCCTTAAATGATACACTTGAAGGAACAAACGAATCCATCCGGATAACTTTATCACTCATAATTTGCCTCTAAGACCTCAACTTTTTTTCGAATTCAGAGGTGAGATGTGGTTGAATGGAACCGGAATATCTCTTAGGTTACCAGGTTACTCAGACAAAAACGCCAGCAGCGGTTGCTACCACATCGTTAGCTGACCGTGAGGCTTCGGGGGATAATATTTTAATATCCATGCACCAGATCAAGTATGGTACCGCAGTTGACGTAACCATAGGATACCTCCTAGATGACAGTTCACGAGTAACTGGTGACGAATGGTGCTAATACAACCAGTAGCCATCCATATATTCATGGCCACGTAGTGGTAATATAATTGTTGAATAGCCTAGCGATGGCCTATTCATTTTTGTAAGCGGTAAGTTGCGGTTAACTTATCACGAAGCGCCCGTAAAACGTGGTTATTTCGTGAGGTCGGAAACGCAGATGCCCCTAAAATCACCGTGCTAATGGACAGTTGGCTTGTATATAACCACTAAACAACTATAGAATGGTCATGCCAACCGCATCTACTGCTAGGGTTAAAGACAACGATATCAGATGGTTGGGCGTATGAGTGAGTGGTATGCCAAAAATCCGAAAATTTAAATTACTCGCGCTTGAAAGTCACATTTCTCAGTAACAG
>NW_008751938.1:307130-307434 GCF_000715545.1 Opisthorchis viverrini
TATAACCAAAGACAACAAAGTGTAGTCGGATACCTTCGGTGGATGTTTCCACTCTGGCCTCTTTGCTCTCAACAGACAACGTTGTATTGTGGGAACCGATAGGATGCCCTATCGAAAGTAAGCGTTGTCCAGCCTTCACATTGAGACCAATAGTAAAATACACTAGGGGGCAATATCATTTTGCCTCTTCCACTGTGAAACTTCCGGATCGTATACCATAGAGTTTTCGGGCGAACAGCCACCTGGAGCCATATCACTCTCGCGGAAACCGGGTTAGCCGGTTCATCAGTAATGAACGTGGGGC